>NC_138319.1:23220000-23447500 GCF_965601325.2 Salmo salar | reverse complement strand
AAAGCCATGACATCATTTTCTGGAATTTTCCAAGCTGTTTAAAGGCACAGTCAACTTAGTGTATGTAAACTTCTGGAATTGGAATTCTGGAATTGTGATACAGTGAATTATAAGTGAAATAATCTGTCTGTAAACAATTATTGGAAAAATTACTTGTGTCATGCACAATGTAGTTGTCCTAACCGACTTGCCAAAACTATAGTTTGTTAACAAGAAATTTGTGGAGTGGTTGAAAAACGAGTTTTAATGAATCCAACCTAAGTGTATGTAAACTTCCGACTTCAACTGTATATATTATATTCCGGTCTCTGACATTGCGTATTGCTCATATTACTGCACTGTTGGAGCTAGAAACACAAGCATTTCGCTGCACCTGCGATAACATCTGCAAATTTGTGCAAGCGACCAATCAACTTTGATTAGTGCTTCATCAAATGAATCTGCAATTTGGTCCTGGAGGCAATATGTTATTATGATTGACTCCTCACACCAAAGACTCATATGCATATACATAGCTGGTGTTTCAACTGTTGTCCCACTGTATGGCCTTTTTCCTAATTGTTCATGTTTATTTAATCCGATTCATCGGTTGAGGAAAGAGACCGGAACAGCAGACCAGAACGGTCGATAGCAACTCGGTGCATTTTCAGTGTATGGTTGTATGGTGTGTGTGTGTGTGTGTGTGTGTGTGTGTGTGTGTGTGTGTGTGTGTGTGTGTGTGTGTGTGTGTGTGTGTGTGTGTGTGTGTGTGTGTGTGTGTGTGTGTGTGTGTGGTGTGTGTGTGTATAGGGAGAGTAAGGGAGAGAAATACAGAGAAAGAGGGAACAGAGGAAGAGCGAGGGAAAAGAGGGAGAGAGAAAGAGAGAGAGGTAACAGACAAGAAAGAGAGCGAACAACAGAGAGACACCAAAGGGAGAGAGAAGAGATAAAGAGCGAGAGAGGGAGAGAGAGAAAATCGAGAGAGAAAGAAAAAGAGAGTGAGGGGAAGGAGGAAGGCAACACTACGTGTGGCTACTTTCAAAACTGCAAGGCTTCTCCGGTGAGAGGAACAAAGGAGAGTCAAAGCACGAAGGAGAAAGATCTATACGCAGCTCAAGGATGACCTTCATATGGCGAGAAAATATCATAGACTCTTTACAAAAGACAGCATACAAATGTAGGATCTTAATTTGATCACCCTGTTGTTGCAGGGCACTCGTAGTGTATTCAAGGTTTAGAAAGGCTTATAAAGTTTGTGATTTCCATTTTAAAATTTCACTCTTGATTTGCCCTAGCGAAAAATGTATCGACCACGACAAAAATGTCCATTAATTATAATCCACACAATAATTAACATTTCCTGTGGCTGCAGGATACTTTTTCCTGCTGTGAGAAACTTTACATTTCAAATGTAAATCCTGCATCTGTATACAGTAGGTCACAATGGAGCCATTGTGTGAGGGTCCTTGTTGAAACAATGGAGAAATGTTTCACCTTTCAATTGTTTACCAGTCACAAACATTTTCTCAGTAATGTTTTCCCTATGAGCTAAAGGTCTTGTATATGACTCATATGAGCACACTTAATGTAGCAAAATGAAACCTGAGGGAAACAAAATAATACAATTAAATTGCCTATATAGCCAGTATGGCTATCATAAATCATCCTGTCTTTACCTGGACATGCAAAGAGTCACAGACTCTACAGCCTTGACCTGACATTGCATTTGTATTGTCTTTGGGTTGGGGGGGTTGTGGTTTAGAGAGAGGGAGAGCAACCCTGCCAAATTTGACAGCTGTGTGTGTGCGTGTGTGCGTGCGCATGTGTTTGTGTGTGTGTGTGAGTGTGTATTCCCCCAGGTGGCATAGCTCTGTTCTATCTGTCAACCCTGTGGCAGCAAATTAGCTCCCAAGCTGAGGCAGAGGGTTCCTCCAGCACTGCAGGTTTGTGTGCCTCCATCTTCATGCCTCCATTCCAGTAAACATATGCACACAAACAATGCATTCGCTTTTGATGAAGGCGATTCAGCCTCACAAACCCATCAGATGCATATCTCCTACAAGAAGTCTCGCTCCTGCAGGAGGAACATGTATCACGGTGGCCTTTGTTAAAAAAAAACCTGGCTTGTTTTATTTATATCCAGAGCAGATTTTTATCTGGGTTAATTTGAGTTGGCTTTATTAACACTTATAGGATCATAAATCAGGGGAAACAAAACGAAAACCGATAAAAACGACTTAATTAATCTTCAATTATTTGATAGGGAAACATTTCATGCCAAAAGATGTTAGAAGAACCTGACAGTTGGTTTCTTTCCCTTCCCTGGCTCTGTGTTTAGCAGAAATATACTGTAGTCTGACAAATTTGAGATAAGATCAGAAGTAATTTGCACGGCGTTATCGGGTTGGTCTAAGAGATCCATTATTATGAGGAGTCAGAAGAGATTTGATCAAGCCCGCGTCAATCTCCAGTGGCAATTGGGGAAAAGTATTTACATTCTCTTACAGTAATATTAGTGTAATTTGACTTAAAACATCCACTGCAATACAGGCCGCAACACTTATTGTACATTTCATGAAAGTTGTTGAGTATGATGAAGTAATTGATAACTGTATCTGAAAGACCAGTGGTCTCCTGTGTGGATATATAGGTTTCTTTGTTGTCTGTTTTTGTGAGTGTACATGTGTAGGATCTTAATTTGACCTATATTGTCGTAGCTAAATAATCCTGCAGCAACAGGATTTGAACATTTTAATGTTGCTTGATCGGTGGTTAGTCTATTAGCTGGCCAAAAGTAGGCTACGTGAAAAGTGCAATACTCTTAATATAACCCTGTGTTATTGTCGGATTTCAGTGAATTTATGTAAATCACAAATCACATCTGCATTTCGTGAGGCTCAGGAAAATTCTCAGCAACTAAAGGTCAAATTATGATCCTACACCTGTAGGTATAATCATCTGAGGTAAAATCAACACCACTGGCAAGGGAGAGGGGAAAATGGAGAGGGAGAGAGAGAGAAGCGTCTGTCCAGTCCAGTATGAAGCCTCTAATCTAACCCAGCAGTGTGGTGTGCCCGGGCAGAGGCAGATGTTCAAATACTGTTGCCGAGGCGATGGGAAGGGTTGGCATGCCAGCATGGAGACAAGGGTCATAAAAGCTGGGAGGGAAAAAAAATCCCACAAACTGGCAAATGCACAGAGGACAGAACATAGGAAAATAGTTAGGTAAACCAAAGAAACAGCTTCAATGAAGCAATTGTGAAGTCTGGTCTACTCTTGACTACACCTTCGACTGAACTGCAGGCCTATCAGTATCAGAACCGTAGAGATTCAATATAATGTTCTACTGTAATTCTGTGATCAGAACGTTGCCGATCTCGCTTAAAAATGTAATGTGTTCGAATCCAACCTTCATATTACTTATTAACAATCACATTCTCGAGGGGAACAGCTCAAATGAAGTGGATCCACAATGACACCATTCCACCACTGTCCATTTGAAAACGAGCAGAGCTAACAATAGAGACGGTTAAAGTCGCTTGAGTGAAGTCAAGCAGTTCCAACAGCCCTTCTCTCTCCAACGAGGCAGCAGAAAAGGATGAATATCCTCAATCAACATTGTTTCTTTCACCACTTATTTTCATTACCATTCCGCTTGGCCCGGTGTTGCCATTTCCTGAACTCCTAAATGACGGATGATCAGTACAGCTTCTCTCTCTCTCAGTCTCTCTCTCTCTCTCTCTCTCTCTCTTTGCTGCCATCGAGAAGATGAACTCACAATTGGACTATGGTCGGTTGCTCCGCTCTTCTCTGAAACCAAACAGGGTAATTCATTTTCCGTCCAGAAATAAAGGTGCATGCATAATTGACGCTGCTTTGTTAAAATGAACAAATTGGAGTCATCGGTATCATCTCAATAAATCATGGGCTGGCCGGCCATGCTACGGACCCAACAGCCGTTTCATCACATCTTCAAGCCCAGGGAGAACAGAGGTTTGTTGGGACAAGGGGAAGAAATGTATCACACTCTGACTTCTGATCCTCTACCCTACAAATCATTAGCCCATCCTTATGAGATTTTACAATACCTTTTGATATTACCAGTCAAAGGTTTGGACACACCCATTCATTCAAGGGTTTTTATTTATTTTTACTATTTTCTAAATTGTAGAATAATAGTGAAGACATCAAAATGATGAAATAACACATATGGAATCATGTAGTAACCAAAAAAGTGTAAAACAAATTAAAATACATTTATATTGAAATTCTTCAAAGTAGCCACCCTTTGCCTTGATGACAGCTTTGCACCCTCTTGGCATGAGGTAGTCACCTGGAATGCATTTCAATTAAACGGTGTGCCTTTCCTTCTTAATGTGTTTGAGCCAATCAGTTGTGTTGTGACTAGGTAGGGTGGTATACAGAAGATTATTTGGTAAATGACCAAGTCCATATTATGGCAAGAACAGCTCAAATAAGCAAAGAGAAATGACAGTCCATCATTCATTTAAGACATGGAGGTCAATCAATCCAGAAAATTTCAAGAACTTTGGCAGTCGCAAAAACCATCAAGAGCTATGATGAAAATGAGGACCACCACAGGAAAGGAAGACCCAGAGTTACCTCTGCGGCAGAAATTGCCTTAGAAATTGCAGCCCAAAGAAATGCTTCAAAGATATCAAGTATCAGACACATCTCAACACCCACTGTCTAGAGGAGTCTGCGGGAATCAGGCCCAAAGAAACAACTACTAAAGGACACCAATAAGAAGAAGAGACTTGCTTCGCCCAAGAAACACAAGAAATTGACATTAGACCAGTGGAAATCTGTCATTTGGTCTGATGAGTCCACATTTGAGATGTTTGGTTCCAACCGCAGTGTCTTTGTGAGACGGAGAGTAGAATAACGGATTATCTCCGCATGTGTGGTTCCCACCATGAAGCATGGAGGAGGAGGTGTGATGGTGTGGGGGTGCTTTGCTGGTGACACTGTCAGTGATTTATTTAGAATTCAAGGCACACTTAACCAGCATGGCTACCACAGCATTCTGCAGCGATACGCCATCCCATCTGGTTTGCACTTACTGGGACTTTTGTTTTTCAACAGGACAATGACCCAACACACCTCTAGGCTGTGTATGGGCTATTCGACCAAGAAGGAGAGTCATGGTGCTGCATCAGATGACCTGGCCTTCACAATCACCCGACCTCAACCCAATTGAGATGGTTTGAGATATGTTGGACCGCAGAGTGAAGGAAAAGCAGCCAACAAGTGCTGAGAATATGTGGGAACTCCTTCAAGACTGTTGGAAAAGCATACCAGGTGAAACTGGTTGAGAGAATTCCAAGATGTCTTTGTCCTCGTCTTTGTCGTGTCCCATGTATATAACTGTTATCTTCTATATCTTTCTGTATACTTTTTCTAAATCTCAACTTCAAAATACTCTCCTGCAACCCGCCTCACCCAATGTGGTGTGGATCTGCTTTTTTCGAATGTATTTTCTTTACTCCTGAATCGGTACCCCAACAGAAGCTAGCCAGCTGACTAGCTACTAGCTAGTAGTCAGCTAACCACCCCTAGCGGTCATCAGCTAACCTTTAGCTCGGAAAACTCTTGCCAGTTTGCACAACGCGATTCAAACCGGAGCATACCGGACCTATTTTCTCTCCATATCCCCGGACTCCCACTGCAAGCTCTGAACCTTTTCACCTGTATCATCGGAGTTGGCTAGCTGCAATCCGAGTGTCCACTCCTGGCTAACGTCTCTGTCCCGAAGCAAGCACCAACTAGCCTGGAGCTAGCCCATGCTAGGCCCATCTCCCAGCTAGCTGAAGAGTCCCATCAGCTACTCCTGGGCTACTATACCTATTTTGCCAATTGGCCTGGACCCATTTTACTGCCGGTGCAGAGCCCCGCCGGTCCTTCATGACTGGACTACTGACGTAATCTGACCGAGGGGGTTATTCAACTGGCCCCTCCATCGAGACGTCCCCTGAATGCCCATCTGCTAGCCTGCTAGCTGTCTAGAGCATATCGCCTGTTAGCTGAATACGTCCATCGGACAATTTCTTGGGCCACTATACCTATTCTGCCAATTGGACTGGTCCCCTTTACCACACGGAACCCTACTAATCCATCACGACTGGTCTACCGACGTAAACGCACGAGGAGGTTCCGCACGAGGAGGCTATAAACAGACTTCCCCTGTCGCGACGTCCCTCTGAGGCCCTTCTGCTAGCTTGCTAGCCCCGGCCCGCTAGCTGTCTGAATCGCCATGTCTCCAACCAGCCTCACTACTCACTGGACCCTTATGATCACTCGGCTACGCATGCCTCTCCTTAATGTCAATATGCCTTGCCCATTGCTGTTCTGGTTAGTGATTATTGTCTTATTTTACTGTAGAGCCAATATGCCTTAGCTAACCCTTCAGTTCCACCTCCCACACATGCGATGACATCACCTGGTTTAAATGATGTTTCTAGAGACAATATCTCTCTCATCATTACTCAATGACTAAGCCTACCTCCACTGTATTCACATCCTACCATACCTTTGTCTGTACATTATGCCATGAATCTACTCTATCGCGCCCGGCAACCTGCTCCTTTTACTCTCTGTTCCGGACGTACTAGACGACCAGTTCTTATAGCTTTTAGCCGTAACCTTATCCTACCCCTCCTCTGTTCCTCTGGTGATGTAGAGGTTAATCCAGGCCCTGCAGTGCCTAGCTCCACTCTTATTCCCCAGGTGCTCTCATTTGTTAACTTCTGTAACTGTAAAAGCCTTGGTTTCATGCATGTTAACATTAGAAGGCTCCTCCCTAAGTTTGTTTTATTCACTGCTTTAGCACACTCTGCCAACCTGGATGTCCTAGCCGTGTCTGAATCCTGGCTTAGGAAGACCACCAAAAACCCAGAAATTACCATCCCTAACTATAACATTTTCCGACAAGATAGAGCTGCAAAAGGGGGCGGTGTTGCAATCTACTGCAGAGATCGAACTCTGCAGGCTGTCTTACTATCCAGGTCTGTACCCAAACAATTCGAGCTTCTACTTTTAAAAATCCACCTTTACAGAAACAAGTCTCTCACTGTTGCCACTTGCTATAGACCACCCTCTGCCCCCAGCTGTGCTCTGGACACCATATGTGAACTGATTTCCCCCATCTATCTTCAGAGCTTGTGCTGCTAGGTGACATAAACTGGGACATGCTTAACACCCCAGCCATCCTACAATCTAAGCTTGAGGCCCTCAATCTCACACAAATTATCAATGAACCCACCAGGCACAACCCCAAAGCTGTAAACACGGGAACCCTCATAGATATCATCCTTACCAACTTGCCCTCCAAATACACCTCTGCTGTTTTCAACCAAGATCTCAGCAATCACTACCTCATTGCCTGCATCCGTAATGGGTCTGTGGTCAAATGACCACTACTCATCACTGTCAAATGCTCCCTAAAACACTTGCTAATCAACCTGGCCCGGGTATCCTGGAAGGATATTGACCTCATCCCGTCAGTAGATGATGCCTGGTTGTTCTTCAGAAGTGCCTTCCTCACCATCTTAAATAAGCATGCCCCATTCAAAAAATGTTGAACCGGGAACAGATGGTTCTCTCCAGACCTGACTGCCCTTGACCAGCACAAAAACATCCTGTGGCATTCTGCATTAGCATCGAATAGCCCCGGTGATATGCAACTTTTCAGGGAAGTCAGGAACCAATATACACAGGCAGTTAGGAAAGCTAAGGCTAGCTTTTTCAAGCAGAAATTTGCATCCTGTAGCACAAACTCCAAAAAGTTCTGGGACACTGTAAAGTCCATGGAGAATATGAGCACCTCCTCCCAGCTGCCCACTGCACTGAGGCTAGGAAACACTGTCACCACCGATAAATCCACTATAATTGAAAATCTCAATAAGCATTTTTCTACGGCTGGCCATGCTTTCCACCTGGCTACCCCGGTCAACTGCCCTGCACCCCCCACAGCAACTCGCCCAAGCCTCCCCCATTTCTCCTTCACCCAAATCCAGATAGCTGATGTTCTGAAAGAGCTGCAAAATTTGGACCCCTACAAATCAGCCTGGCTAGAAAATCTGGAACCTCTCTTTCTACAATTATCTGCCGAAATTGTTGCAACCCCTATTACTAGCCTGTTCAACCTCTCTTTCGAATCGTCTGAGATTCCCAAAGATTGGAAAGCAGTTGCGGTCATCTTCAAAGGGGGAGACACTCTAGACCCAAACTGCTACAGACCTATATCTATCCTACCCAGCCTTTCTAAGATCTTCGAAAGACAATTTAACAAACAGATTACCGACCATTTCAAATCCCACCGTACCTTCTCCGCTATGCAATCTGGATTCAGAGCTGGTCATGGGTGCACCTCAGCCACGCTCAAGGGCCTAAACAATATCATAACCGCCATCGATAAGAGACAATACTGTGCAGCCATATTCATCGACCTGGCCAAGGCTTTTGACTCTGTCATTCACCACATTCTTATCGGCAGACTCAACAGCCTTGGTTTCTCAAATGATTGCCTCGCCTGGTTCACCAACTACTTCTCAGGTAGAGTTCAGTGTGTCAAATCGGAGGGCCTGTTGTCCGGACCTCTGGCTGTCTCTATGGGGGTTCCACAGGGTTCAATTCTCGGGCCGACTCTCTTCTCTGTATACATCAATGATGTCGCTCTTGCTGCTGGTGATTCTCTGATCCACCTCTACGCAGACGACACCATTCTGTATACTTCTGGCCCTTCTTTGGACACTGTGTTAACTAACCTCCAAACGAGCTTCAATGCCATATAACTCTCCTTCCGTGGCCTCCAACTGCTCTTAAATGCAAGTAAAACTAAATGCATGCTCTTCAACCGATTGCTGCCCGCACCTGCCCGCCCGTCCAACATCACTACTCTGGACAGTTCTGACTTAGAATATGTGGACAACTACAAATACCTAGGTGTCTGGTTAGAGTGTAATCTCTCCTTCCAGACTCACATTAAGCATCTCCAATACAAAATTTAATCTAGAATCGGCTTCCTATTTCGCAACAAAGCCTCCTTCACTCATGCTTCCAAACAGACCCTTGTAAAACTGACCCTCCTACCGATCCTCGACTTCGGCGATGTCATTTACAAAATAGCCTCCAACACTCTACTCAACAAATTGGATGCAGTCCATCACAGTGCCATCCATTTTGTAACCAAAGCCCCATATACTACCCACCACTGTACGCTCTCGTTGGCTGGCCCTTGCTTCATACTCATCGCCAAACCCACTGGCTCCAGGTCATCTACAAGTCTTTGCTAGGTAAAGCCCCGCCTTATCTCAGCTCACTGGTCACCATAGCAGCACCCACCCGTAGCACCCGCTCCAGCAGGTATATCTCACTGGTCACCCCCAAAGCCAGTTCCTACTTTGGCCACCTTTCCTTCCAGTTCTCTGCTGCCAATGACTGGAACGAACTGCAAAAATCACTGAAGCTGGAGACACATATCTCCCTCACTAGCTTTAAGCACCAGCTGTCAGAGCAGCTCACAGATCACTGCACCTGTACATAGCCCATCTGTAAATTACCCATCCAACTACCCCATCCCCATACTGTATTTATTTATTTATCTTTCTCCTTTTCACCCCAGTTTCTCTACTTGCACATTCATCTTCTGCACATCTACCATTCCAGTGTTTAATTGCAATATTGTAATTACTTCGCCACCATGGCCTATTTATTGCCTTCCCTCCCTTATCTTACCTTATATGCACACACTGTATATAGACCTTTTCTACTGTATTATTGACTGTATGTTTGTTTATTCCATGTGTAACTCTGCGTTGTTGTATGTGTCCAACTGCTTTGCTTTATCCTGGCCAGGACGCAGTTGTAAATGAGAACTTGTTCTCAACTAGCCTACCAGGTTAAATAAAGGTGAAATAAAAAATAAATAAAAAAAGAATGTCAAGAGTGTGAAAAGCTGTCATCAAGGCAAAGGGTGGCTACTTTGAAGAATCTATTAGAATCTAAATTAGTAAAAATAAAGAAAACCCTTGAATGAGTGGAGGTGTCCAAACTTTTGACTGGTTCTGTATATTTGATGTCCAGTTATATGTTATACAGTCATTTCTCTCTCCATACTTTTCTATTTTGGCAGACTGGGCTCTGGGAGTGAGGGTGTTGCAGTAGTTGTGCAGGTAGGTGTGGGGTCGGGCCAGGACGATACTAGTATCGTGATAATCATTAGTATTGCGGCAAGGAAACAAAGCACAAAGCAGATTTCATTTCTTTAGGAAAACAGACATGATGTTGGATGCAAACATCATTATGTTGTCATTCAGAATCACATTTATTTATTTTCCAAACTATAGCACACAATAGTTGACCAAACAGTTTGGTTTGCTTTGTGTTTACATTTTTGCCATGGAAAAAATCTATAAATATTGGTATCTATCTTCACAGCCCTAGTGTGGGGTGGTGCCTCTTCTTGAATGTGTGTGTGTGTGTGTGTGTGTGTGTGGTGTGTGTGTGTGTGTGTGTGTGTGTGTGTGTGTGTGTGTGTGTGTGTGTGTGTGTGTGTGTGTGTGTGTGTGTGTGTGTGTGTGTGTGTGTGTGTGTGTGTGTGTGTGTGTGGTGATTGTGTATTCAGTGTGTGATAAGAATAACGCATCTGTTTAGTCTGCTGCTCGTCAATAACGTACACAGAAACACCTGGATGAGATGGTCATTCATTTCAGTGTGTTAAATCAATGGTAAAATTACACCGCTGCTTATATCCACATCTGACAGCCAAGGGACCCCTGTTTAGCCCGTCCAGCCTGCCTGACTGGGTAAAGTAGCCATGGTGAAGCCATCAAGCTATGTGACACAATATACTGAGAGGCATATTGAATGCGACGCTAACTGCTTACACAATTCGGGCAAGAATCAGGGGAAATAAAGATTTTCACAATGGGAGCAATCAGTCCTGACTGGCCACTTGGTATGAGAATGAATGGATAATGCTCAATTAAGCGCAGGCCAAACTCCAAAGGATTAGGTTGCAGTGAGCGAAAGTAGTTTAAATAAATAATATTATTTTTGAACCCAGGACTGGTAAAATGGTTTCTGGTGTCCCCGAACAATTGCTTGGAGAAATACATTGATGACTTGATTTCCAGAAAATAATACTTCAACTGGTATTTTATTCCTGTTGTCACTGTTGAGCGTTATTTTATTATATTGATGTGATATATTTAACCAATAAGGCGGGTGTGGGGGTGTGGTATTTGGCCAATATACCATGGCTAAGGACTGTTCTTTAGCACGACGCAACGCGGAGTGCTGGATACAGCACTTAGCCGTGGTATATTGGCCATATACCATAAACCCCCGAAGTGCCTTATTGCTATTATAAACATTTTACCAATGTAATTAGAACAGTCCAAATAATTGTTTTGTCATACCCGTGGTATACGGTCTGATATACCATGGCTTTCAGCCAATCAGCATTCAGGGCTCGAACCACCCAGTTTATAATGAAGTTTATAGTGAACCAGTGTAAGTGGTGCGTAACTGATGGCAGGGAAGTCAGACGCAGGAGAGCAGAACAGGGTAATAGCCGGAGCAGTTTAATTGCAAAAACCAACGGCATAAAGAATAACGAACATGGGTACAAAACACGTCGTGCACCGGTAAACATGTGCACAAGCACTTACAACAAACAATTCCACACAAAGACATGGGGGGGAACAGAGGGTTAAATACACAACACTTAATGAGGGAAAGGAGAACCAGGTGTGTGGGAAAACAAGACAAAACAAATGGAAAATGAAAAGTGGATTGACGATGGCTAGAAGACCGGTGACGCCGAACGCCGCCCGAACAAGGAGAGGAACCGACTTCGGTGGAAGTCGTGACAACCAGGTTATATCTTGGAGCTATGCCAAGAGAGTCTTGAAAAAATAATAGCCCACTGGGCAAAATCTGGTTAAATTAACATGATTTCCACATATTTCAATCATAAAATTCAATGTTATGACATTGAATCAACGTGAAAAACTGATTGGATTTGAACAAAGTCACCATTTTAAGGGAATTTCAGTTTCCCCCCCCCCCCCCAACTTTAAAGCTGAATCCAATGACATTGTGATATTTTTTATTGATTTCACATTGAATTCATGTTATTTGAAGACTCAACCAAATGTAAATCAAAACTAGACATTGGACGGACGTCTGTGCCCACCCAGTGGGAGATTTGTCAGCCAGTTTCTTACTCCATTTTCAGCTTTATTTGGTCCTTATTTCTGCAGTGGCGACAAAACACTCAATAACACTCAATAACACTCAATAACACTCAATAACACTCCATCGTGTGCAAAGTTGATTTTATTTAACCTTTGTCTTAACAGGGAGTCATGCTGACACCAAGGTCTCTTAATAAAGATGAGCCCTGTAATTACAAAAACTATACACATCAATAGAAAAATGGTCCTCAATCAGCCGTCTGATGAATACTTATTGACAAGAATAAGTAACTTCCTTTCTTCCTGCTGTCTGGTTGTCACAAACATCACCTTAAAGAATATTTTTGTTTATGATATTTTTTTATTCTCTAACACAATGGAATAAATATATTTCTAATATCATAAACATCATTAGTCAGGTAAATCTGATTTACTGATGATATTTTATATTTTTGCGGTTGTCTTAGAGAATGAAAAAAGGTCCAAAAGTAAAAAAGAAAGTGAAAAAATGTATTGGATGAAGTATATGTTGTCCACATTCATCTGCTAAGGAGAACAAAAGGAGAAAGGGCTGCCAATCAATGATCCGTTGCTATGATAAATGCAATTATTTCGTTGGTATGACATTCTCTGGAGATGCAGTACGCTCCTTGTTCTCCTTTGGAGACAGTATCAGCCTCCGGCCTTTATTGATAAGATACCACAGCTGCAAAGTCCCAAGGGCATGGTTGACAGGGAGACACAACCAATTCTTTAACTGATAGTTAGTTCCCAGAATCAGAGAATTGTGACATTGTTAAATAATTGATGCTGGATATTGTTGTTTAGTTCAATGTAGTTAGTTGTTTTTAGGAATGTTTGGCTATATGTATTACTTAAACGCTTACTTAAGAGATGTTTCTTTGAATATCCTTTCTTTGGTAATGGCAGTTAATGACCGAGGGATGAAATGTATATATCTTCATATGCAGTTTGCATGTTTTCCACAGCAGAGAAGGACTGAGATACACAGCGTTTTTTGTGGTAAACACACATCTGGCTCTCTCCCACCAGGCTGTCCAATCCATCTCTCCTCAGCAGAAGGTGGAAATCAGCTGAGACTGCTGCCAATACATCATCCATTGAGAGAGAGAGAGAGAGAGAGAGAGAGAGAGAGAGAGAGAGAGAGAGAGAGAGAGAAGAGAGAGAGAGAGAGAGAGAGAGAGAGAGAGAGAGAGAGAGAGTGAGAGAGAGAGAGAGAGAGAGAGAGAGAGAGAGAGAGAGAGAGAGAGAGAGAGAGAGAGAGAGAGAGAGAGAGAGAGAGAGAGAGAGAGAGAGAGAGAGAGAGAGAGAGAGAGAGAGAGAGAGAGAGAGAGAGAGAGAGAGAGGAGAGAGAGAGAGAGAGAGAGAGAGGAAAAACCCACACAACAGTCATAATTTCACTAATCATCCATGTGTCCTCCATGACAGCTTATCTGGTAGGGGAGAGACCATTAGCTAGGAGAAATTGCCCGTCTGTCCTCAACGATAGTTCACCTCCTAGGTAACACCATCACCATCAGAACAGAGATAAACACACCACGCCACACACCATCCCTCCCATCTAAACCATTCTAACAGGGGAAAATGGCGTCCGATATATTGCTTCTTCCGCAATGTCAATGAGGAACACCACACGATGACAGAGTCATCTTTCATCCTTCCATGACTTATGTGACAGCAGTCGTCAAGGAGACTTGTCACATTATATACTTTACGTAGGGCGGTGGCAGGAACGTGTGTGTTTGTGTATGTGTGTGTCCTAGCAGCCATATGCTCATATATCAATGCAAACACGAAATGATCATGCTCTGTCTGATTTTGATGTGTGTGTAGTCTTGAGGAAATAATTTTAACTTCTTCCACATTCGATGAGACAGCTTTCTCATCCTTGTGAGAAGCTACGAAGCTTTGCAATTTTAATAAAAATCTGTCCTGAAACTCATATGGGAGCGTGTTTATTTGGCCTGGCTTGTCTTGTGAAATAATGCCTTCTCCAGTTCTCCTTGTCCTCCTCCTAATCCCGGTTGGTAGAACATACTTTCTGCCCGACTGCCTGATAGATTGAATCTTTAATAATACTGGGGAGGTTTAAGGAATTGGGAGCCTCTTTGCGTCCTCCAGGCACCTTTTTAGTAGGCCTTTGAAACGGGGAAGAATAATTCTATATACACAAGGCCCTATTCAGTCAATCAGCGGTGCTGGACTTTAGGGGAAAAGTCCATGTCATACAGTCCTTCAGAAAGTATTCATACCACTTGATTTTTCCACATTTTGTGGTGTTACAGCCTCAATTCAAAATGGATTAAATAGATTATTTTTCTCTCACCCATCTACACACAATACCCCATAATGACAAAGTGAAAACATGTTTTTAGAAATGTTTGCAAATGTATTAAAAATGAAATACAGAAATGTCTCATTTACATAAGTATTCACACCCCTGAGTCAATCATTTGTAGAAGCAGCTTTGGCGGAGATTACAGATGTGAGTCTTTTTGGGTAAGTCTCTAAGAGCTGTGTACACCTGGATTGTACAATATTTGGCTATTATTATTTTTACAATTCTTCAAGCTCTGTCAAGTTGATTGTTGATCATTGGTAGACAACCATTTTCAAGTCTTGCCATAGATTTTCAAGCAAATTTAAGTCATAACTGTAACTAGGCCATTCAATGTCATCTTGGTGAGCAATTCCAGTGTAGATTTGGCCTTGTGTTTTAGGTTATTGTCCTGCTGAAAGGTGAATTCGTCTCCCAGTGTCTGTTGGAAAGCAGACTGAACCAGGTTTTCCTCTAGGATTTTGCTTATAGCTGTATTTCGTTTAATTTTATCCTAAAGAAAACTCCATAGTCCTTGCCGATGATAAGCATACCCATAATATGATGCAGACACAACCATAATTGAAAATATGAAGAGTGGTACTCAGTGATGTGTTATGTTGGATTGGCCACACGCTTTGTATTCAGGACATAAATGTCATTTCTTTGCCACATATTTTGCAGTATTACTTAATTTCCTTGTTGCGAACAGGATGTATGTTTTGGAATATTTTTTATTCAGTACAGGCTTCCTTCTTTTCAGTCTGTCATTTAGGTTAGCCTTGTTGTTTTAAAATCATTATTGGCCTCATGGTGAAATCCCAGAGCGGTTCCCTTCCTCTCCGTCAACTGAATTAGGAAGGACGCCTGTATCTTTGTAGTGACTGTGTGTACTGATACACCATTCAAAACCTAATGAATAACTTCACCATGCTCAAAGGAATATTCAGCATCTGTTTATTTTTTATTTTTACGGCATTGAAAAAACTCCCTGGTCTTTTTGGTTGAATCTATGCTTAAAGTTCACTACTTGATCGAGGGACCTTACAATAGTTGTATGTGTGGGGTACAGAGATGGGGTAGTTATTCAAAAATCTTGTTAACAACTGTTATTGAACACGGAATGAGTCCATTCAACTTATTATGCAATTTGTTAAGCACATTTTTACTCCTTTTACTCCATTTTTACTCCACACAAAAAATGTGGAAAAAGTAAATGGGTGTGAATCCTTTCTGAGAGCACTGTGTTTCTTCAAGCGCTGCAAGGGAGCGCTGGTTTGAATTCATGTTTTCTACAAAACAATGTTAACTCAACCTCATATCAATTCACACGAGTTCCCGCTGCACCGGGTAAATATTATTGTTGACTTAATCCTGCTTTTTATTGAATAGGGTCTATTGTATCCTAGCAACCATAAAGGCTACTACTTTCGAACCCATCATTTTGGTCATATATCAATGCAAATATGACATTATAGTTCTGTCGTCTGTGACACCTTGGGTTTAACTGTTCCAGTAAAATGTCATACCGACAAACACATGAACATATTTCTATCACCTCGTCCATATTATGGCCGGGATCAGATATTCCCTACCCACTGGGCACAAACTGGTTGAATCAATGTTGTTTCAATGTCATTTGTCAACGTATTTTGACGTGGAAAACACATTGGATTTGTAAAAAGACAGCAATGTTATCTCGTGACTTTGAAACTATAAAGTTTTATCTGCACAAAGCATAGTTCTGAGAACTTGAGCATCAAAGTTTTCAGATATCAGAACTGCTTGGTAGTGAATTCTTCTTTCATAACCCAGTAAGGTCCTCACTTTAAAGGTACCTAAAGTGCAGATTGTCAAAATACTGAGACATTTGTAAATTGTAAATTTATTGGGGGCGGTGCAAACACAGATAGAACCTCATGGTTCTGAAATGTCAATCTGGGTTCAGCCATAAGGTTCAATCTGGGTTCAGCCATAAGGTTCAATCTCGGATCAGCCATAAGGTTCAATATGAGTTCAACCATAAGGTTCAATCTCGGATCAGCCATAAGGTTCAATCTGGGTTCAGCCATAAGGTTCTATCTGGGTTCAGCCATAAGGTTCAATCTGGGTTCAGCCATAAGGTTCTATCTGGGTTCAGCCATAAGGTTCTATCTGGGATCAGCCATAAGGTTCAATCTCGGATCAGCCATAAGGTTCAATCTGGGTTCAGCCATAAGGTTCTATCTGGGTTCAGCCATAAGGTTCAATCTTGGATCAGCCATAAGGTTCAATCTGGGTTCAGCCATAAGGTTCTATCTGGGTTCAGCCATAAGGTTAATCTGGCACATAATTTTACAATTATTTTAAATTAATAGAAAAGTACAAACATTTAATGATTAAATAAACCCTTCTTTCTAATCACATTATCAAATATATTAATTAATGTTCATCACACATTTGTTAAAGCGATAGTTCAAGTAAAATGACAAATACACTATATCCTATGGAGAACTTGCAACATTGCTAAAGCTTAGCTCTGGATGAGTAAACTGATATATTTTTCTGGTCTCTGACACCCAAAGTCAGTAAACTACTTTCTAGTTATCAATCAAATCTGGTATGTTTGTAAATGTAGTGAAATACTCCTTCCATGAAGGTTTTCGAATTGATATAGAACAAGACAAAAACAGCAATGCTTCTCCAATGGGCCTATGGCACCTGTATTTATTAGTTATTACCATAAAGAGCTGAAGTGTGTGTGTGTGTGTGTGTGTGTGTGCGTGCGTGCGTGCGTACCACAGAGACACTGTGTATCTCAAAAGTCGTGAGGACCAGAACCTATTTCTAAGATTTGGGACTATAAGGTTAATGCTAAATGTATGGTTTTGAGATTCGTATTTTTCAAGGTAAGTTGACAGAGAACATATTCTCATTTACAGCAACAACAGCAGACAGTAGAGGGATGAATGAGTCAATTGGAAGCTGGGGATGATTAGGTGGCCATGAGGGCCAGATTGGGAATTTAGCCAGGACACCAGGGTTAACATCCCTACTCTTATTTTTTATTTATTTAACCTTTATTTAACTAGGCAAGTCAGTTAAGAACAAATTGTTATTTCACAATGACAGCCTACCCTGGCTAAACCCTAACACGGACGACATTGGGCCAATTGTGCACCGCCCTATGGGACTCCCAATCAAGACCTGTTGTGATAATGCCCGGGATCGAACCACGGGCATTACCTCTAGCACTGAGAGGCAGTGCCTTAGACCACTGCACCTCTCGGGAACACATGGGATCTTTTAGTGACCACAGAGAGTCAGGACACCTGTTTAACATCACATCTGAAAGACAGCACTCTACACAGGGCAATGTCTGTGTCTCCTACTGGCTCTCCAACACCACTTACAGCAGCATCTGGTCTCCCATCCAGGGACTGACCACAACCAACCCTGCTCAGCAGCAAGCCAGCAGTGGGATGCAGAGTGGTATGCTGCTTGCCAGATCTTAGAACTGTTTTGTGATGTCTTCCTCTTTCATGACTCAAGAGGTACATCGCCTTACATACAGTACATTTTTATTGACAACCCAGCATTATATGATTGGATTGCAGATAGAATCTTATAGCGCCAAGTTCAAAGGTGTTTACGCAGATAGAACTTTCCGATTGTTTTATTTACATGTTTTTTTTATGGACTTTTTCACAAATTTGACATATATCACATGTGAAGGACATCCTAAAGAGCAACTCTATGTGAATATCTCCTTTTTTACCAAAATGTCAGATAGAACCTCATAGTTCCAAGGTCTGAAACTGTTGTTTTGAGGATAACATTTCGACCACAGGATTATGTCATCATGGTAACCAATTTTCAACATAGACAAACCTTGCATAACATTTGATTAATTTGTACCTTTGAAACAATGTCAGATCTTCAATGTTATATCCACTATCAGAAAAAAAGGTAAGCTGGGTAGCACCTCCTACTGGAGAGTTGGTCTATCTACAGCTATCCCTTAATTCTCCCATCCAGGTTTGTAACGAAGGTTACTCCTGCTTGGCTTTGATATTTGTCACTGACTACTACCAATGTGCTATCGCAAGAATGATTATGGAGAAGTCTCTTATTAACTCCAAAGGGAAGGTTTAACAGAGCAAATAAAATGTAACCATACTTTATAAGTAACATATCATCAATTATACTATTTAGACCTACAGTATATAGCATTTGCAAAGTCATCAACAGCTATTGTTTCAATTCAACCCAGGGTTCAACTAAACTTTGAAAATACATATAGTTGAAGTCGGGAAGTTTACATACACTTAGGTTGGAGTCATTAAAACTCGTTTTTCAAGCACTACACACATTTCTTGTTAACAAACTATAGATTCGGCAAGTCAGTTAGGACATCTACTTTGTGCATGACACAAGTAATTTTTCCAACAATTGTTTACAGACAGATTATTTCACTTATAATTTACTGTATCACATTTCCAGTTGGTCAGAAGTTTACATACACTAAGTTGACTGTGCCTTTAAACAGCTTGGAAAATTCCAGAAAATGATGTCATGGCTTTAGAAGCTTCTGATAGGCTAATTGAAATCATTTGAGTCAATTGGAGGTGTACCTGTGGATGTATTTCAAGGCCTACCTTCAAACTCAGTGCCTCTTTGCTTGACATCATGGGAAAATCAAAAGAAATCAAAAATTGTAGACGTCCACAAATCTGGTTCATCCTTGGGAGCAATTTCCAAACACCTGAAGGTACCACGTTCATCTGTACAAACAATAGTACACAAGTCTAAACACCATGGGACCACACAGCCATCATACCTCTCAGGAAGGAGATGCGTTCTATCTCCTATAGATGAACGTAGTTTGGTGCGAAAAGTGCAAATCAATCCCAGAACAACAGCAAAGGACCTTGTGAAGATGCTGGAGGAAACAGGTACAAAAGTATCTATATCCACAGTAAAACGAGTTCTATATCGACATAACCTGAAAGGCTGCTCAGCAAGGAAGAAGCCGCTGCTCCAATACTGCCATAAAAAAGCCAGACTACGGTTTGCAACTGCACATGGGGACAAAGATTGTACATTTTGGAGAATTGTCCTCTGGTCTGATGAAACAAAAATAGAACTGTTTGGCCATAATGACCATCGTTATGTTAGGATGAAAAAGGGGGAGGCTTGCAAGCCGAAGATCACCATCCCAACCGTGACGCACGGGGGTGGCAGCATCATGTTGTGGGGGTGCTTTGCTGCAGGAGGGACTGGTGCACTTCACAAAATAGATGGCATCATGAGGTGGGAAAATTATGTGGATATATGGAAGCAACATCTCAAGACATCAGTCAGGAAGTTAAAGCTTGGTCGCAAATGGGTCTTCCAAATGGAAAATGACCCCAAACATACTTCCAAAGTTGTGGCAAAATGGCTTAAGGACAACAAAGTCAAGGTATTTGTAAGTCGCTCTGGATAAGAGCGTCTGCTAAATGACTTAAATGTAAATGTAAATGTATTGGAGTGGCCATCACAAAGCCCTGACCTCAATCCTTTAGAAATTTTGTGGCAGAACTGAAAAAGTGTGTGCGAGCAAGGAGGCCTACAAACCTGACTCATGACTCAGTTACACCAGCTCTGTCAGGAGGAATGGGCAAAAATTCACCCAACTTATTGTGGGAAGCTTGTGGATTGCTACCCGAAATGTTTGACCCAAGTTAAACAATTTAAAGGCAATGCTACCAAATACTAATTGAGTGTATGTAAACTTCTGACCCACTGGGAATGTGATGAAAGAAATAAAAGTTGAAATAAATCATTCTCTCTACTATTATTCTGACATTTCACATTCTTAAAATAAAGTGGTGATCCTAACTGACCCAAGACAGGGAATTGTTACTAGGATTAAATGTCAGGATTTGTGAAAAACTGAGTTTAAAAGTATTTGGCTAAGGTGTATGTAAACTTCCGACTTCAACTGTATATACGGTTTCAAGCTGTGGTTGATTTCAAATGGAATCTTAAAGTTAATTAATAATTTATATGTTTGATTTCATGATGACTCCATCTCAACCAAAAATATAAGTTAAAGAATAGGACTAAATCAAACTTTATTTAAAATGTGTTTAAAGTTAGATTTCATTTTATTTCGTCATTTTCTTTAACTTCATTTTTGGTTGAGATGAAGACATGAATGCAACATGCAGGTAGCCTAGTGGTTAGAGCTTTGGGCCAGTAACTGAAAGGTTGCTGGATCAAATCCCCAAGGTGAAAATCTGTTGTTTTGCCCCTCAACAAGTTAACCCACTGATTCCTGGTAGGCTGTCATTGTAAATAAGAATTTGTTCTTAACGGACTTGCCTAGTTAAATAAAGGTTAAAAAAAATATTAATTTGCAAACAAACTGGATATTGTGTTTGGTTATCAACACAACCAAATATCACCAGATGTATTTTCTGCTTGGATAATTCCATATGTGCCACTGACTTGGTCTGGCTTTAAATCCACTTTGTCTCCAAATTAACAATTGATATGATGGATTCACATCTCCATTTCAACCAAAAATCGAACTTAAAGAATAGGATTAAATCAAATCAAACAGTAAATGCACTTTAAAAGATAGCTGCGAGCAGCAATGAATGGGGTTCACAGGATGACAGATAGTTCCTACATGATAGGACACAAATCAAGCACTCTATCTTCCTTTATGTGCAATCAGGGCTCCTGAGTGGCGCAGCGGTCTAATGCACTGCATGTCAGTGCTAGAGGCATCACTACAAACCCTGGTTTGATTACAGGCTGTATCACAACCGGCCATGATTGGGAAACAAACCCAGCGTCATTAGGGTTTTGCCGGGGTAGGCCGTCATTGTAAATAAGATTACCATGTTTCTCCCGCAATACCACATGGATGACGCAAGTTTAGTCTAGTGCTGTAGATTGGTTATCTTTGAATGCAGCAGTTAATAATTCTTAAAGATATTACTTAATGTATTGAGTTTATACACCAAATCTAGTATTAATTTGACTAAAGGTTGATAACGCTTGTTGGATGTGTCAGGGCTTACAAACTATCGCGGATCATAAAGGGAAACCCAGCTGCGAGCTGCCTAGTGACCCAAGCCTACCAGACGAGCTAGATGCCTTCTATGATCACTTTGAGGCAAGCAACACTGAACCATGCATGAGAGCACCAGCTGTTAGTAAAACCTTTAAACAAGTTAACATTCACAAGGTAGCAGGGCCAGACAGATTACCAAGACGCGTACTCAGAGCATATGCTGACCAAGTGGCAAGTGTCTTCACAGACATTTTCAAACTCTCCCTGACCTAGTCTGTAATACCTACATGTTTCAAAGAGACCACCATAGTCCCTGTGCCCAAGAAAGCCAAGGTAACCTGTTTGACTATCGCCCCGTAGCACTCACAACTGTAGCCATGAAATGCTTTGAAAGGATGGTCATGGCTCATATCAACACCATCATCCCAGACACTGGACCCACACCAATTTGCATATCGCCCCAAAAGATCCACAAATGAAGCAATCTCTATTGCACTCCACACTGCCCTTTCCCACCTGGACAAAAATAACACCTATGTGAGAATGCTGTTCATTGACTACAGCTCAGCGTTTCAACACCATAGTGCCCTACAAGCTCATCACTAAGCTAAGGACCCTTGGACTGAACACCTCCCTCTGCAACTGGAACCTGGACTTCCTGACGGGCCGCCCCCAGGTGGTGAGGGTAGTCAACAACACATCCACCACACTAACCCTCAACACGGGGCCCCTCAGGGTTACGTGCTAAGTCCCCTCCTGTACTCCCTGTTCACCCACGACTGTGCGGCTGTGCACGACTCCAACACCATTATTAAGGTTGCCGACAACATGACAGGGATAGGCCTGATGACTGATGACGATAAGTGTGAATACTTTCTGAAGGCACTGTATTACCTCAATTAGCTCAACTACCTCATACCCATACACATTGCCTCGTTACCAGTACTCCTTGAATACTGTATAGCCTCGTTATTGTTATTTTATTGTGGTGCTATTTCATTTTTTATTTAGCAAATTTGTCTTTCTTAACTGTGTATTGTTGGGAAAGGGCTTGTAAGTAAGCATTTCATGGTAAAGTCTACACCTGTTATATTCGGCGCATGTAACAAATACGATTTGATTTGTTAAGATTTGTGAAACATTTTCAGCGTTATTTTCACAATATTTCACATTGTTCGTCTGTATAATTCTTATCTAACATTAACTTGCATGAGACAAAGTCCACCTGGTCAATAGTTATTGCTCTAGTATCCTATGGTGCCACTTGTGCCAATGACATCTATAGTGCCACCAACTGGTCTGGTCCAGCCATCTAAGGTTGCAGTGACTTTATCTCACAAAGCTTCTAAGGACATATACACCCTTATCTATCGGTTCAGTTCTTATAGCCCAGGTGTGATACGGTACCATGCAGCATCTAATCAAACTGAAATTCATTAGAGGCTAATTCATTGAGTCTATATACCAAATCTGGAGTCAATCTGATTTATGGTTCACGAGAAGAACATTTGTTAAGTATTTTTAGCATTAGCATACTGTATGTACAGTACCAGTCAAACGTTTGGACACACCTACTCATTCCAGGATTTTTCTTAATTTCTTTCTATTTTCTACATTGTACAATAATTGTGAAGACATCAAAACTATGAAATAACACATATGGAATCATGTAGTAACCAAAAAGGTTTTAAACAACTCAAAATATATTTTATATTTGAGATTCTTCCAAGTTGCCACCCTTTGCCTTGATGACAGCTTTGCACACTCTTGGCCTCTCAAACAGCTTCATGAGGTAGTCTTCCCTGTGGCTCAGTTGGTAGAGCATGGTGTTTGCAATGCCAGCATGGTGTGTGCAACGCCAGGGTTGTGGTTTTGATTCCCACGGGGGGCCAGTACATAAAAATAAAAAAATTCAAACAATGCATGAAATGTATGCGTTCACTACTGTAAGTTGCTCTGGATAAGAGTGTCTGCTAAATGACTGTAATGTAAATGTAGTCACCTGGAATGCATTTCAATTAACAGGTGTGCCTTGGTAAAAGTGAATTTCTGGAATTTCTTTCCTTCTTAAAATATTTTTGAGCCAATCAGTTGTGTTGTAACAAGATAGGTGTGGTATACAGAAGATAGCCCTATTTGGTAAAATATCAAATCCATATTATGGCAAGAACAGCTCAAATAAGGAAAGGGGAATGATAGTCCATCATTAATTTAAGACAGGAAGGTCAGTCAATCCTGAAAATTTCAAGAACTTTGAAAGTTTCTTCAAGTGCAGTCGCGAAAAACATGAAGCGCTATGATGAAACTGACCCTCATGAGGACCGCCACAGGAAAGGAAGACTCAGATTTACCTCTGCTGCAGAGGATAGGTTCATTGGGGTGGCAGCGTAGCCTAGTGGTTAGAGCGTTGGACTAGCAACCGCAAGGTTGCAAGTTTGAATCCCTGAGCTGACAAGGTACAAACCTGTCATTCTGCCCCTGAACAAGGCAGTTAACCCACTGTTCCTAGGCTGTCATTGAAAATAAGAATTTGTTCTTAACTGACTTGCCTAGTTAAATAAAGGTATAATAAATTTAAAAAATTGAGTTTACTGTACCTCAGATTGCAGCCCAAATAAATGCTTTCCAGAGTTCAAGTAACAGACACATCTCAACATCAACTGTTCAGATGAGACTACATGAATCAGGCCTTCATGGTTGAATTTCTGCAAAGAAACCACTACTAAAGGACACCAATAAGAAGAAGTGACTTGCTTGGGCCAAGAAACATGAGCAATGGACATTTGTTTGGTGGAAATCTGTCCTTTGGTCTGATGAGTCCAAATTTGAGATTTTTGGTTCCAAAAATAAGACGCAGAGTAGCTGAAACTGACCCTCAGAAGCATGGAGGAGGAGGTGTGATGGTGCTTTGCTGGTGACACTGTCAATGATTTATTTAGAATTCAAAGCACACTTAACCAGCATGGCTACCACAGCATTCTGCAGCGATACACTATCCCATCTGGTTTGCGCTTAGCAGGGACTATCATTTGTTTTTCAACAGGACAATGACCCAACACACCTCTAGGCTGTGTAAGGGCTATTAGACCAAGAAGGAGAGTGATGGAGTGCTGCATCAGATGACCTGGCCTCCACAATCACCCGACCTCAACCCAATTGAGATGGTTTGGGATGTGTTGGACCACAGAGTGAAGAATAAGCTGCCAACAAGTGCTCAGCATATGTGGGAACTCCTTCAAGACTGTTGGAAACGCATTCCAGGGAAACTGGTTGAGAGAATGCCAAGAGTGTGCAAAGCTGTCATCAAGGCAAAGGGCGGCTATTTTGAAGAATCTAAAATCTAAAAACACTTTTTTGGTTACGACATGATTCCTATATGTGTTATTTCATAGTTTTAATGTCTTCACTATTATTCTACAATGTGGAAATAGTAAAAATGAAGAAAAACCCTTGAATGAGTTGGTGTGTCAACTTTTGACTGGTACTGTATGTGCTAACGTGCATCTATAGGAACAGTGTGGCCATATTTTAATGTAGCATCTATTTTTCTCAAAACCATTAAAGACTGATCTAACAGTCATTCTGATTCCCAAATAAAATAGCCTTTTGAATGACTCAGATATCACCCATTATATTTTTGGGAGATAGAAATTACATTTTTTTTTGCAAAAAGTACTTTTTCTCTCATGGCTAACTACCAGGAAGTTTGAAAAGACGGGCTCAGTGGGCTGGGATCTTATATCATATTCAACAAGTCCATCACATATTTTATTTATGCCGATTTGAGAATATCCGCATGAAAATCTGTCGCCAATTGGATGGAAACCTAGCTAATGATGTAAAAATGTTTTATGATGTGGTTGACAGCAGGACTGACAGGTGTTGACATGACAACTGTGTCAGAGGGGAAACATATAAGTATCTTTGCCATAGATCAATAGCGTAAACTTTTAATTATATTTGCTGACAACCTACAGTCAATTGTTGGCACCTGTAGAGTAGCTATCTAGTTATACTGTGCCCCTGTTGCAAACACACCTTCTCCGATGTTGCTTACAAGGCAGTACCTTTTTAAATTAGGTAAGAGAATAACATGTTACCATTGGTGTATTAAAATGAGAGCTAGGGTGATGTCACCATATCCCCTTAATAATCCCGCCTCCTGAATCTAAGTGTTTTGCATGGGGGAGGGGTCCAGTAACTTTATGATCAAACTTTAGCAATGTAGAAGCAACATTCAGTTTTCATACTTTGGTCATCATACTTTGATCTGGTTTCATCCAAACATCATCACATTTCATAGAAAATATTATTTAGACTTTTCATGAACTTTAAGGCCTACAATCCCGAATTTGGTGTCATTTGGTCCTATGGTTTATGAGAGCATATGTGCTAATATGCATATAGTGGTATAGTGTGGCCATCTTTGAATGTATCAATGTAATTTTCTCAAACTTTAGTGACTATTGTGATGAGTCCAAAGACCAAATTTAGAGTGAATCTGACTTTAATGATTATTTTAATCATTAGCATTAAATAGTCAAACAAGTGAATTGTTACTAGTTTCATAATTAAAAAAAAATATCAATGCCAAACAACATGGTTCATCATGGTAATGGCTTTGATGACCCTTAAAAAGTTGATAGGCCATTGTGGAGTGGATTTATGAAGGATTTAAATGTACACGTAAAATCAGATTTCCTGATTTATCAATAACTCAGCCATCTCTTAACCAATATTTTAGCTTTTCTCAAACTAAGTTAAGATAAGTACCATCGGCCTACATACCGCATTTGGTGGTGGAGGAATACAGTATCTATTCTGGCGGACCTTATGGGTCCTTGAAGCAGGATGCAGGATGTTCGGAATAAGGAAAGATGCCTACATCAAAGTTTCAAGACTAAGTCAAACGGGAAGACGGATATGAGGGTTTAAGTGAGACTGCTTATAACTGCGCCACCCATAGGCCAATCGATGACATTCTTTTTGACCAAGTTACTCATGGCCTCTGGTTTGATTTCGTCCTAAACTTAACTTTGATTTTCGATTTGAAATGGAGACATGAATCCAACATATAAATGATTAATTTGTAGACAAACTTGAATTAAAGCCAGACTAAGTCAGTGGTACAAAAGATACATCCCCTTCAAATGTTGATATTTGTTTACGTTGACAACCAAATACAATTCAATAGCACTTTTGCAATACAGTAAATAGCCTATTAACTTGTCAACACGTTAACAAATTATATGTTGGATGTACGTCTCCAACTAAACCAAAAATAAAAGTTGAGGAATAGGATTAACCCAGTGGCTCAGATGAAACTATCCAAGCATTAGATACATCTCCTTTACTGGGATACTTTGGGATTTGTCACGTCCTGGCCAGTATAAGGGTTAATTAGTATTGTAGTTTGGTCAGGACGTGGCAGAGGGTATTCGTTTTATGTGGTTCGGGGTGGTGTGTTTGTTAAAAGGGTGTTTGATTTAGTATTTCCGGGTTTTGGTTTATGTTTAGGTATTTCTATGTTTAGTCTAGTATGTCTGTTTCTATGTTTGGTTAATTGGGGTTGGGACTCTCAGTTGAAGGCAGGTGTTGTCTATCTGCCTTTGATTGAGAGTCCCATATATGAGGGTGTGTTTGTTTGTTATTTGTGGGGGATTGTTCTGTGTTAGCCTTGTGCCTTGCAGACTGTCAGTGAATCGGTCGTTCTCTTGTTTGTTGTTTTGTATTCGTTTTGAAGTGAATAAATGTTCAAAATGAACAATCACATACCTGCTGCGTATTGGTCTACCTTTTCCGACGATGATTTCGTTATATCGTCAGAAGACGAGGAAATTCCTGACAGGATTTTTCTCTACTTCCCCAGAGTCAGATGGACTTGTAGATATCAGTTCTATGTCTTTGTGTCCAGTATGAACGAAGTTAGAGGTAGTTATGCGAACCATTGTTCCATAGCGTTAGCACAATGACTGGAAGTCTATGGGTATCTACTAGCAGTGATAACACAGTTAGATGACAAAAAAACTCTGGCTGTCTTTTTGAGTGGGTGAATAAAGGTTTATATCTCATTGATCAACGTCTCAACCAAATATTACCCACATTTAGACATTGAAATGAGGTAGTGTGCCAAGTGGTATTCTTTATATATCCTGATGCATATAGTTTGCCCATATGGATTTACATGTGTTTACACCGCAGGGGTGGATCAGGATGCTTGATATTGTCTTCACTCCTTCCTTCCTCCTCCATACCAACGTATCAAGAGATTCCCGGTAAGACCCAGATTGCCGGAGCATCGCAGAGGGCTCTTAGATGGGCTGCAGCCGGAAACCCCTAAGTGCCACTTCTCTGAATTGTTACATAACCGCATTATTGTGTAACATGTTTAAGATGTATGCTAGGATGTAAGCGATGGAGAGTGGCCTACTTCCTGGGGCTATAAATACAATGTTAGCCATGCAGGTTCTGCCTTTTGCGACATCACGATGCTGGAGAAAAACGTCGGTTGGCTTTTTCTGAGGTGTTTGTGTATGGGTCTAGCTAGTCAAATATTCCCATAGGTCTTCGAGCACTGACGATGTGAATATTTAGATTATAATTACCATTTCGCTGCATTCATGTGACATAGAGCATTTTCTCAAATTACAGGTTTATCCGACATACGATATGGGATTCCAATGGGCAAATAGTTTTGATACATATCATTAGGATTCAGTTAGGATGTCAGAAAGTGAAGAGACAGGAAAATATAATAATACTCCTGTTATGAGATTTCTTGCCAGGTCTCCCTTAAAAAATATGTTTTGAAGCTCAATTGGCATGCCTGGTTAAATGCAAGATAAATACTGTCTAGAATAACATTAAACAAAAAGACATTCCTTACTCATTCCTTTTTCTGTTTCCTCTATAAGCAATCCTCGGCCGTAATGGTTCCTAACAGGTTCTTGACAGGTTTATAAGGACACAAATGAGAACCATCCGTTAATCCATTAAACTAGCAAGGGCCCCTCTAATCCAACCTTTTACAAAGTGCTCCCTCCTCCCTCAATACACCTGCCTTTCAGATTACAACTTCAATAAAGGCATTATGTAAACAAGTGTGTGTGCATGTGTGTGTGTGCGTGCGTGCGTGTGAGTGTGTGTGTACAGTGCACTTCATTAAGGTGCATTCCTCCCTCTGAGCAGATAAAGGTTTCAGGGGATGGCTTATCTTCCCATAGAGAGATAGCAACACTCCACCGAAATGAGCTAGAGTTGAGGATTCTACGCGATAGCACTTCAGACGTGTAATGGAAGGGGGAAAAACTCCTTCAATATAGATATTGGAGTGGTACTAGGGATCAGAGAACTCATTCATGTTCATATCATCCTGGTTACATTTGTGACAGAAAAAATAAATCCATCAGAGAAGTATGAAATATTGGTACATATCATTCTCCCGGCTTCTAGTGAGACTTCAAGTAACAATAACAGCATGCCTGCCACAGATCAGTCGCAGTCAATCATGGCCACATTGTTATTATGCTTTTGAAATGTCATCCATTTTAATCGCTGTCCTCATTCGCTCAAAATTAACAATCAGGTTTTATGGGGAAGATCTCTGTTTCTCCTCCTCAGCAGAGAAGCCTAGAACAGCCCCTTAGGGAAATCATGGCCCTCCCATCATTCGCTTAAACCAAGCAGGAAACTATTGGTCATGTGCTTTTTCCTGCAAACCGCCTCTATTGTGACTGTATACATAATTAATAAGGCAGGGGGATAGGGCTTGCTTGGGTGTGTAAGTGCGGGCATGTGTGTGTGTGTGCACAAACCCGCATGTGTGTGCTCCCTCTCCTTGGTTTGACACATGAAGGATCACGCGGTTGGGGGGCATGTGGAAAGCTATAAGACTGCAAACACAGGAACCGAGGCTGGCTCTATTAAGAGAAGGGGGTGATGTACTGTTGCTCTTGGCTATCTATAAGCCGCCGGACTTGTACACTAATGTATTATCCAGGAGTACCTAGACAGACCTTGAGAGCTCTCTTTCCTAATAGTGCTGCTGGATATGCCTCTGGCAACCACAGTCTGACGTCACCAAGGGCGACATGATCAAAAAATCTGGAAAAAAGGATTCCCGACCCCGAGTTTCTCAGAGCAAAAGCCTAGTATATCGAATAGCTGTGTAACAGCCACATTTCAAGTCCAAATATGCAACCATAATTATAAATCCTATATAAATTCATAGGGGGGTTTTCTCAGAATATGACTGGCATCCTACAACTTTGAAGTATATTGGATGTGTGTATTTTGAACACAGGAATATTGTCTAGGACCAGTGTTGGACAGATGAATGGGGTGGGGTGTCATTGTGGAAGGTTGAGGTGGGTGTCTGCGGGGACATTTAATAAGCATAAACATTCTACACTTTCACTTCCACGTTCCCAGGCAACTTTACCATGGCAACAGGGGAACACGCCCACCACCATGGAGAGAAACTTTCTGCTAATATGTCATGGCAACGTGTCACCACACTCCTCCCCTCCGACCCAACACCTCCCCTCTCATCCACCAATCTATAACACTGCATGTGTTAAAGAGCATGGGTGCCAAAACCATGGTCGTAGTCATTTGAGCATGCAATAGAAATGCACAACATTTTGCAACAGAAAACGTTTTGAGACATATCTATGTAGTACATTTGTGTTTTAGTGCATTTTCGTCCATCTGGGGCCTAATGAATAGCACCCAGATGTGTTGCTGGGGTCCAATGACAGTGACAGAGACATAGACAACATTTACAGTACAGTGTGCATTGAGCGCAGAGGCGAGGAGGAGGCACAGACAGATCTATGTTGTTAACAGCTCAGCTCCTGCTGTATGTAAGGACTGGATGGAGGGTGGGGTGCATATCCCTGCATTCACATTCGTCTCAAGCACATGATTGAAAATTCATTATTTATCCCGCCTTGAAGGGGAAAGGAAAACTTGTGAGTGGGTACAACATTCGCTGACGCAGGAAACCTAAATGGGGACAATGTATATCGGGGCTAGTTTGCTGTTTCATAAGCATGGAGGAGCTACTTGACTTTCCCTCCTCCCACTCTTCATATGTAATAAAAATATTTATTTTTCTACCCACCTCTCATTCTCCTCCCCTCTTCCTCTCTCTGTCTTACTCTCTCTCTCTTTTACCTCTAATCTCCTACCTATGTCCAATCCCAAACCAACCCCTAACCCCTATCCTTTACTCACTTGTGGTGATCTGGGAGGAATGGATAGGTAATAGGTTAGGGGGACTTTTTACCATATTGCTTACACCTACAGTATGAAACCCTGTCAGATCTTCTAGGAGCTATAGGGGTTGCTTTGGGATTGGTCGGTAGAGTCTCCAAATGGGTTTTGCTCTCAAATATGGTCCTAGGATTCCTTTATAGATAGAACAACAGTGTCTACTGTCTATCAATGGTGCTCTTCACCCAAACTGGTGCTTCAATTCAGCAGTCAAATATAAACTGAGTATTGAAAACATTAAGAACACCTGTTCTTTCCATGACATAGACTGACCAGGTGAATCCAGGTGAAAGCTATGATCCCTTATTGAGGTCAATTGTTAAATCCACTTCAATCAGTGTAGATGAAGGGGAGGAGACAAGAAGGATTGCTAATCCTTGAGGCATGGAATGTGTATGTGTGCCATTCAGTGGGTGACTGGACAAGACAAAAAAAATGCCTTTGAACAGGGTATGTTAGTAGGTGCCAGGTGCACCAGTTTGTGTAACGCTGCTACGCTGCTCGATTTTTCTCGCTCAACTGTTTCCTGTGTGTATCAAGAATGGTCCATCACCCAAATGACATTTAGCCAACTTGACACAACTGTGGGAAGTATTGGCGTGAACATGGGCCAGCATCCCTGTGGAATGCAGAGTCCGTGCCGCAATGAATTGAGGCTGTTCTGAGGGCAAAAGGGAGGGGGATTGACTAACACAGATAGCCCTCAGGGATCACTTTACTCTGGGGTGAGTGTGCGATGGAAACCCGATCGTAGATTAATGCTGATGGCATGAGATTAAGTGCAATTCACTGGCGTTTCAGCTCCGGCGTGGTCGCTGCCCGAGAGTCACGACACAACATTGTTGACTCATAAAAAGAAGGAGCTACGGTGAAACACAGAACCGTAGACTGTAATGAAGAAGATTTAGATACACGACATTCGTTGGCGCGTTGGAGAACCAGCGGCCATTCCTACATGTTAAGGGCCCGTTATATGACAGGGGTGTCAGGCCTGTACATATCAGCCAGGGGGCGGAGCCGTGCGACGTGAGTGACAGGCATGCTCCGTTAATGGGTGCAAATGATGAGGAATGAGCCATAGCTTCACTAAACCTGGGTCATCACTCATGGAAATGTCATTCGTAACTATTGTTGGTGTCTCTCCCCACATAAGAAGACCCCATAACTTCATATGATGTGATAGTCCATATAAGAAGCACATGGCTACTGGTTCATGGTCGATGACTCCACATCAGTCCCGTGTGTAATTATGGGTCCCGTGTGGCTTAGTTGGTAGTGCATGGCGCTCGCAATGCCAGGGTTGTGTGTTCAATTCCCATGTGGGACCAGTACAACAACAACAAAATGTATGCACTCATTACTGTAAGTCACTCTGGATAAGAGGGTCTACTAAAATGTAAATTGGATGAAGCGCTCAGGGGTTTGGAATAATGGCTCCAGTGTCCACCATTGCTATTATCTCCTCTGGAGATTTTCCACACATACTTTCACAATACCAGTCCGTCTTTTTATTAGGTGGCTTCAAATGATTGTTAATGAAGATGATCTATGAGATGGAGAGATTATATCACTGCTGTAAATCTGATATAATATTATGATTTATACAGATAAATTAGAAATTCATTCAAACAGAACCTGTTTAATAATTCCACTCAAAATATGTTATTAGCGTTATTGTGTTATTTCTATCTTATGAGAAAATGCATTTGGACAAGGATTGCAGCACACAGAGAATGTTAATGTGACTTCCTATAACTTGTTGTTGATGACATGTATATTTAACTATGTCTGTGTTAAAGGCTTACATTCATTCTGGCAGAGTTGTGCTTCATATGCCATAAACAATGTTTGTATGACAATTCTCTCAATATTCACTTAGCATACAAAATACCAAATCATATACACTGTAAAATGGCTGAATGCACCGTCAACCCCAAACTGCTATTGAAATGTATAAGAGCAGCAGTTGAAGGGTTAGCATGTCATAAACACATAAAGACAAGACATGAATAAGGATTCATATTTAAACAAGTGGTAACAGAACACAATTAGCAAGCTGGGTGTAGCTGCTCTCACAGACATCATCACATGTCACGTATAGGAGCTGGGCAGTGTTCAGGCAAAGACATTTTGAAATGTCCTCCCCTACCACCTAAACATGTCCAATTAAAACACAGATGTTATTTTCCTGTTGCAAACCATTTGACTATGACATGCCCTACTGAGCAAGGTTCTGTTTGGGTGTGTTGTTGGATCTGTTATGGAGCCACCCTCCACTCCTGGTCAGTTTGACTGTCCTTTTGTCCTCCGGCATTTACAACCTGTTTTATGGCTCCTGTGGCCATGCCTCTTTATGAGCTCCTTCAAAGGAATCATTACAAACGCAGCCCACCTAAAGATCACCCATTCAGAATCACATGCTAATAGCATCTCATCTCTGGCTCATAAAGCAATGATCCCGAAGCTGTCATACAGCGGATTGGTCTGCCTGCTCTGATCCTGGCTATAACATCTATGTTAATGAGGTGAAGAGTTTTCAATGACGCACGTGTTGACCTATCTGATTAAATTGGAATGTTTAATATGCAATCATTGCAAGCATGATACCTTGCATTTATTTCATCTTTATTTAGCTAGGCAAGTCAGTTAAGAACAAATTATTATTTACAATGACGGTCGACCCCGGCCAAACTTGGATGACGCTGGACCAATTGTGCGCCGCCGTATGGTACTCCCAATCATGGCCGGATGTGATACAGCCTGGATTCGAACCAAGGTTTTTTGTGACACCTCTTGCACTGAGATGCAGTGCCTTAGACCGCTGCACCTCTCAGGAGCTCATGGGGAAGTATGGGGGATTTGGTTCCGTAGCTTCAGTACACAATAACACAATGTAAACACAATATGAAGACGACAGGGACTATGGAATGCTACAATACACAATACACATTTTTGTGCTCGCAGATTCTGGAACACCTCATGTCATGACAACAGACAACAGCAAAAACTTAATCACTCCTCAATTTGAACTTTTCCATGAACTGTATGTGAATCTTGTGCTAACCTCACAGTAATGGACACATAAATCAGAGAGGAAGCTCTACACGCCAACAACAAATGATAACATAATTATGCCAGAGTATTAGAGTCAGTGACCGTAGTCACGTTGTCTGCATCGTCCTAGCATGATTTAGTCCTCCAGGCTCCCATGTTCGCTGCTGGAAACTGGCCTTGCCCCATGTCTACACTCTTGCCAAGTGTACAGACTTACGGGGATGTTAGGAGCAGGCATGGAGGCACCAATCGGCCACGGCTTGACACCCACCATTCCAGGAGGTAAAATTAGACTGCAATCAATAGACACACGTGGGCGGTGATAAGCATAAAGTGCCTTCAGAAAGTATTCACACCCCTTGACTTTTTCCACATTTTGTAGTTACAGCCTGAATTTAAAATGTTTGGAATTTAGATTTATTTTTGTCACTGGCCAACACAATACCCCATAATGTTTTTTTTTTTAAATGTTTACCAATTAATAAAAAATATAAAGCTGAAATGTTTTGACTCAATAAGTATTCAACCCCTTTGTTATGGCAAGCCTAAATAAGTTCAGGAGTAAAAATGTGCATAACAAGTCACATAATAAGTTGCATGGGCTCACTCTGTGTGCAATAATAGTGTTTAACATAATTTTTGAATGACTACCTCATCTCTGTACCCCACACATACAGATAATTGTAAGGTCCCTCAGTCAAGCAGCGAATTTCAAACACAGATTCAACCACAAAGACCAGGGAGGTTTTCAAATGCCTCGCAAAGACGGGCACCTATTGGTAGATGGGGAAAAATGTAAAAGCAGACAATGAATAGCCCTTTGAGAATAATGAAGTTATTCATTACACTTTGGATGGTGTATCAATGAACCCAGTCACTACAAAGATACAAGTGTCCTTCCTAATTCAGTTGCCGGAGAGGAAGGAAACAGCTCAGGGATTTCACCATGAGACCAATGGTGACTTTAAAACAGTTATAGAGTTTAATGGCTGTGATAAGAGAAAACTGAGGATGGATCAATGGCATTACAGTTACTCCACAATACTAACCGAAATGAAAGACTGAAAAGAAGGAAACCTGTACAGAATAAAAATATTCCAAAACATTAATCCTGTTTGCCACAAGGCACAAAAGTAATACTGCAAAAAAAATTGGCAAAATACTTAACTTTTTCTCCTGAATAGAAAGTGTTATGTTTGGAGCAAATCCAATACAACACATTACTGAGTACCACTCTCCATATTTTCAAGCATAGTGGTGGCTGCATCATGTTATGGGTATGCATGTAATCGTTAACTTCTATGGGCTAGGTGGGACATGACCGTCCCACCTGCGGGACACACTATTCAACAGCCAGTGAAATAGCATGGCGCGAAATACAAAACAGCAAAAATCTCATAATTTCATTTTCTCAAACAATCAACTATTTTACACCATTTTAAAGATAAACTTCTCGTTAATCTAACCACATTGTCCGATTTCAAAAAGGCTCTACGGCGAAAGCATAAAATTAGATTATGTTAGGACATAAACTTCACAAGAAAAACCACACAGCCATTTTCCAAGCAAGGACATGCATCACAAAAACCAAAAATACAGCTAAAATATTCACTAACCTTTGATGATCTTCATCAGATGGCACTCATAGGACTTCATGTTACACAATACATGTATGTTTTGCTTGATAAAGTTCATATTTATATCCAAAAACCCCATTTTACATTGGCGCGTGATGTTCAGAAAATATTTTGCCTCCAAAACTGCCAGTGAATCAGCACAACAATTTACAAAAATACTCATCATAAACGTTGATAAAATATTAAATTGTTATTCAAAGAATTATATATAAACATCTCCTTAATGCAACCGCTGTGACAGATTTAAAAAAAGCTTCACGGGGAAAGCACACTTTGCAATAATCTGAGTACGGCGCTCAGAAAAATACATCAGGCAATACAGATACCCGCCATTTTGGAGTCATCTAAAATCATAAATAGCATTATAAATATTCACTTACCTTTGATGATCTTCATCAGAAGGCACTTCCAGGAATCCCAGGTCCACAATAAATGTTGTTTTGTTCGATAAAGTCCATAATTTATGTCCAAATAACTCCTTGTTGTTTGCGCGTTCAGTAAGCTACTCCAAATGTAGGAAGCGCGCCGAAAATTTCACGATGAAAAGTCCAAAAAAGTTCTATTTACGTTCGTAGAAACATGTCAAACGTTGTATAGCATCAATCTTTAGGGCCTTTTAACATAAAACTTCAATAATATTCCAACTGGACGATTCCAATGTCTTGAAAAACGTTATGGAACACAGCTACCTCATCACGTGAATGCGCGCCAATGAACTCATGTCATTTTCTGAGTCACCAACTTCCCGGCCTTCTTGTTCGCTCTCTGTTCACTGCAAAAGCCTGAAACAAGGTTCTAAAGACTGTTGACATCTAGTGGAAGCCTTAGGAAGTGCAAAATGAACCCTAAGTCACTGTGTGTTAGATAGGCAATGACTTGAAAAGACTACAAGCATCAGATTTCCCACTTCCTGGTTGGATTTTTCTCAGGTTTTTGCCTGCCATATGAGTTTTGTTATACTCACAGACATCATTCAAACAGTTTTAGAAACTTTGTTTTCTATCCAAATCTAATAATATGCAAATATTTGACTCTGGGCGCGAGTATTAGGCAGTTTACTCTGGGCACGCTTTTCATCCGAAATCGAAAATACTGCTCCCTATACCTTAACAAGTTAAGGACTGGGGAGATTTTCAGAATAAAAAAATTTACGGAATGGAGCTAAGCACAGGCAAAATCCAAGTGGAAAATCTTGTTCAGTCTGCTTTCCACCAGATACTGGGAGATGAATTCACCTTTCAGCAGGACAAATAACCTAAAACACAAGGCCAAATCTACACTGGAGTTCAAATCAAATTGTATTTGTCATATGCGCCGATTACAACAGGTGTAGACCTTACCATGAAATGTTTACTTACAAGCCCTTAACCAACAATGCAGTTTTAAGAAAATAGAGTTAAGAAAATAAACTTGTTGAAAAAAGTAACACAATAAAATAATAATAACAAGGCTATATACAGTAGGTACTTGTAAGTTGAGGTAATTGACGTCATTTGTACATGTAGGTAGGGGTAAAGTGACTATGCATAGATAATAGACAGCGAGGGGGGGGGGGTCAATGCAAATAGTCTGTGTGACCATTTGATTATTTGTTCAGCAGTCTTATGGCTTGGGTGTAGAAGCTTATGAGGGGCCTTTTGGACCCAGACTTGGTGCTCCGGTACCGCTTGCCGTGCAGTAGCTGAGAGAACAGTCTATGACTTGGGTGACTGGAGTCTTTGACTATTTTTGGGGCATTCCTCTGACACCACCTGGTATAGAGGTCAGGATGCTCTCGATGGTGCAGCTGTAGAAATTTGTGAGGATCTGGGGACCCATGCCAAATCTGTTCAGTCTCCTGTAGGGAGAAGAGGCGTTGTCATGCCCTTTTCACAACTGTCTTGGTGTGTTTGGATCATGATAGTTTGTTGATGATGTGGACACCAAGGAACTTGAAGCTCTTGACCCGCTCCACTACAACCCCGTCGATGTGAATGGGGACATGTTCGGCCCTCCTTTTCCTGTAGTCCATGATCAGCTCCTTAGTCTTGCTCATGTTGTGGGAGAGGTTGTTGTCCTGGCACCACACTGCCTGGTCTCTAACCTCCTCCCTATAGGCTGTCTCATTGTTGTCGGTGATCAGGCCTACCACTGTTGTGTCAGCAAACTTAATGATGGTGTCGGAGTCATGCTTGGCCACACAGTCATGGGTGAACAGGGAGTATAGGAGGGGACAATGCACCCCTGAGGAAAAGGAAAAGGGGGATACTTAGTCAGTTGTACAACTGAATGCCTTCAACTGAAATGTGTCTTCCACATTTAACCCAACCGCTATGAATCAGAGAGGTGCGAGGGGCTGCCATAATTGACATCCACGTCTTTGGCTCCCAGGGAACAGTTGGTTAACTGCCTTGCTTAGGGGCAGAACGACATATTATTACCTTGTCAGCTCGTGGATTCGATCCAGAAACCTTTTGGTTACTGGCCCCCGTGTTGAGGATCAGAATGGCAGTTGTATTGTTGCCTACTCTTACCACCTGGGGGTGGCCCGTCAGGAAGTCCAGGATCCAGTTGCAGAGGGAGGTGTTTAGGTACAGGGTCCTTAGCTTAGTGATGAGCTTTCTGGGCACTATGGGGGTGAACACTGAGCTGTAGTCAATGAGCAGCATTCTCACATAGGTGTTCCTTTTGTCCAGGTGGGAAAGGGCAGTGTGGAGTGCAAATGAGATTGCGTCATCTGTGGATCTGTTGGGGCAGTATGCAAATTGGAGGCGGTTTAGGGTTTCCGAGATGAGGTTGTTGATGTGAGCCATGACCATCCTTTCAAAGCACTTCATGGTAACAGACGTGAGTGCTACGGAGCGGTAGTCATTCAGGCAGGTTATCTTTGCTTTCTTGGGCACAGAGACTATGGTGGTCTGCTTGAAACATGTAGACATTACAGACTCGGTCAGGGAGAGGTTGAAAATGTCAGTGAAGACACTTGCCAGCTGGTCCGCGCATGCTCTGAGTACACGTCCTGGTAATCCGTCTGGCCCCGTGGCCTTGTGAATGTTTGGCTACGGAGAACGTGATTAAACAATTGTCTGGAACATCTGGTGCCCTCATGCATGCTTCAGTGTTGCTTGCCTCGAAGCGAGCATAAAAGGCATTTAGCCTGTCTGGTTGACTCGCGTCACTGGGCAGCTTGCGGCTGGGTTTCCCTTTGTTGTCCGTAATAGTTTTCAAGCCCTGCCACTTCTGACATTTGTTAGAGCCGGTGAAGTAGGATTCAATCTTAGTCCTGTATTGACGCTTTCCCTGTTTGATGGTTTGTCGGAGGGCATAGCGGGATTTCTTATAAGCGTCTGGTTAGTGTCCTGCTCCTTGAAAGCGGCAGCTCTAGCCTTTGGCTTGGTGCGGATGTGGCCTGTAATCCATGGCTTCTGGTTGGGATATTTACGTATGGTCACTGTGGGGACGACGTCCTTGATGCACTTATTGATGAAGCCGGTGACTGAGGTGGTATACTCCTCAATGCCATTGGATGAATCCCAGCACATATTCCTGTCTGTGCTAGCAAAACAGTCGTGTAGCGTAGCATCCGCGTCATCTGACCACTTCTGTATTGAGCGAGTCACTGGTACATCCTGCTTTGGTTTTTGCTTGTAAGCAGGAATCAGGAGTATAGAATTATGGTCAGATTTGCCAAATGGAGGGCGAGGGAGAGCTTTGAACGTGTCTCTTTGTGTGGAGTAAAGGTGGTATACAGTTTTTTTTCTCTGGTTGCACATGTGACATGCTGGTAGAAATTAGGTCAAAAGGATTTAGGTTCGCCTGCATTAAAGTCCCCGGCCACTTCTGGATCAGCATTTTCTTGTTTGCTTATGGCCTTATACTCGTTGAGTGCAGTTGAGTGCGGTCTTAGTGCCAGCATTTGTCTGTGGTGGGAAATAGACAGCTACGAAAAATATAGATGAAAACTTGGTAGGTAGTGTCGTCTACAGCTTATCATGAGGTACTCTACCTCAGGCGAGCAATACCTCGAGACTGTCTTGCCAATGCAAGGTAAACCCAGCCAATTGTATATTGTCCGTGTTACCGTTCAGCCCCGACTCGTGAAACATAAGATATTACAGTATTTAATGTTCTGTTGGTAGGATAGTCTCGAACGGAGCTCATCCAAATTATTCTCAGTGATTGCACGTTGGCGAATAGAACGGATAGTAAAGGCGGTTTACACTTTCACTGACGAATTCTCAGAAGGCACCTGGATCTGCGCCCCCTGTATCTCTATCTTTTCTTCATGCGAAGGACGGGGATTTGGCTGGTCCGGGAGCAACAGTATATCCTTTGCGTCAGACTCATTAAAGAAAAAAACTTTGTCCAGTTCGAGGTGAGTAATCGTTGTTCTGATATCCAGAAGCTCTTTTCGGTCATAAGAGACCAACAGAAACATTATGTACAAAATAAATTACAAACAATGCGAAAAAACACACAAAATAGCATAATTGGTTAGGAGCCCGTAAAACAGCAGCCATCACCTTTGGCGCCGTTATACACAGTTGCTTACCAAGAATGTGAATGAGTGGCCGTGTTACAGTTTTGACTTAAATCTACTTGAAAATCTATAACAAGACCTGAAAAAGGTTGTCTAACAATGATCAACAACCAATTTGACAGAGCTTGAAGAATTTTGAAAAGAATAACGAGCAAATGTTGCACAATCCAGGTGTGGAAAGCTCTTAGACACTAAAGACTCTCAGCTGTAGTCGCTGCCGAAGGGGATTCTACTAAGTATTGACTTAGAGGTGTGAATACTAATGTAAATTAGACATTTCTGTATTTCATTTGAAATAAAATTGCTAAAAGTTCTGCAAACATGTTTTTACTTTGTCATTATGGAGTATTTAATTCATTTTGAATTCTGTAACACAATAAAATGTGGAATAAGTCAAGGGGTATGAATATTTTCTGAAGACACTGTATATCGATTCACTACACACAGCAACAGATACCTATGAGTCAGCCTCAAGACTGTTACTTGATGGGGTGGAGGGGATTTTTCTCACAGTTTTTTTCCTACCAATGTCATACAACCCAAGAACCAATTTCCTAGCTGTTGGTTAGCCACATAAAAGTTTAATGCCGCACACTTTGAGCACAAATAGAGAGGAGGTGAGAGAAGGGGAAGAGAATACAGAAATGCTGCAGTCTTGTGTAATTTTAATGCCTTCGTTCTTGGGAGAGACAGAAGATACAGAATGTCACTTTGGTTCCTTTTTGATTCATCTCCGAGGATTTGCTCCCTGTCTGCCTCTCCCGCTCTCCCTCCTCCACATAGATCGTAGGAACTGCGGTAAGTTAATTTGTATCGAAAGCATTTAATGATTACAAGTGTTCAATAAAGCTATGCGCTTTATCTAGATATATCAACGGGCGGAGGGTGGAGATGAGAGATGAATCGCCCTTTGAGGCAAGTTATCTCAGATTGATTAATGTATCCCAAATTGCCTAGCTTCTTATCTTTCATTCCATCAAAGTGTTGATTTCACCATGATTTTTTTTCACTTCCCAGAACCCCAGTAGCAATCACAGTGATTGAGTTGTCCATTTATTACACCGTTTTTTTCTGGGCTAGGGCCCTGGAAGAAACACAACTTTCTCTCAGTATGGGATAGCGGGTGAAGGCTATTCGCTCTCCAGGCTTTACACCCTGGATGAAAACTATTGGTTCCTCCGGGGTCATAAATCTTCAGTCTTCTCACAATCATCCGATTGACCATCCCAAAATCAATGGAGAGAAAAGAAAAAGGTGCTTACCCATCATAAATCCCACCCACTCCTTGGCTAGGGCTTGGTGGGGAGAGTAATGTTCTGTTCTTCTGGACGGATCGTCCAGATTTTATTAGGCGGGGTCCAATACATACACCATCGTTTATCTGGCGCTCGGGAACTATTAATTTTCGCCTGGTGAGGCCATTGAAGGCCATTGCTAAAAAGTGCCGTGGCATGTATCGCTAGACCTGAGCCAACAACGCATCACTCAACCCTCACCTGCTTGTATTTGTTTATGGGTGTCTCTGCTGTAGGTTTATGTGGGTAGCGTAGACATATTAAATGATCCAATGTCACAGGATCAGAAATAATGCCATGTAGAGATTCCAGCGGATTTGTCAGAGGTAAAAAGGACGCCAGTGTAAGCAGCCTCAATATAATTCAGTATAATATGGTTTTATGTGGCAGAAATACACTGATATGAATGGCACCAGCTATCCTAGCGGACTGTCCTCTCCTCTGTCTTCCTCTGTAGCTTACACTTACACTCAGTCTTCCCTCGCCATCCTACTGTCAGTCATCTTTCACCTCCCCCTTCACAGGTTCTATGTAGAATTCAATAGTCGATTCATAGTAATCTATCAATGTACGAAACATCGACTAATCAAATATCCGAAAGTCACTCATATTTACTTATCTATTTATTTATCTATTTTGTTTAATGTATTAGTGTCAACTGCATGTCCCTTGGCTTGTAACATTGCTGCATTTGTAGATGCTCAATCAATTAACAATCTTTTGCAGTCTATTGATTACCAATGGCTGCTCTCATGTTGTTGGCCCAGTGGTATGAATATTTTTATGCCAAAGATCTACCTACCTCAAAACTAGAGCCGCATGTCACACTGGCTACATGCTTTCATCTCTCAGAACAAAAACATGTCGGCCATCTTGGCTAAACTCTCCAGCCTCTCACCTAACAGTGGCCCATAGTCTGGACTGGCTGCTGAGAGAGAGAGAGGACAGCTTTATCTGCTCTAAGATTGATGAACAGCTGTCCATGAGAGGGTAAGGGGGAAGGGAGTCGTGAGCGGCTACAAAGGACATAGTTTAGCCATGTGGAAATCATGTGGCCCTGTAAATCAGGCTGTAAAAGCGTCTGTCTGAAATGCAGTTAGCACAGCAGCAGGCCAGGCCAGTGGGGTCCAGGAGGGGAACCGATGGTTGGCTCCCAGTCAGGGCTGAGATTCTTGGGTCTGGTCTGTATGGGGGGGGGGGGGCTGGTTCTCTTGGTTCAGTCTTTCCTAGACCCTAGCTACTCCATCTGAGAGGATTGGCTAGGTGGAGGCAATTTGGTGACGTTTGTGGTTTCATACTGTGTGAAAGAAAAGTATAGGACTAGACATAAATCTAAGTGTGTAACAGAACCCTGCACTGATATCAGTGAGACAGTGTTGATTCAATACTGTTGTTTCCAAGAGGACAGCTCCCTTTTTGAATAGCCCTAATTCTCTAACAGGTTGTTGAGTCTGACCTTTCCCAGTCTTACTTTACCATCAGGATTCCTCTGAGGTAAACACTCTATGATAGTGAGTGATAAATCCAGGCCGTCTCTTCTCTTCAATTGAGTTTCTTCCTCTCTTTTGTTCGTCCCTTTATGTCTCCTTTCCTCTTTCTTTTTGTCTTCTTTTTTCCTCTCTTCCCATCTCCTCTTTCTTTTCTTTTTCTCTCACTCTCACATTTTCTCTATTTTTTTTCCCTCTCCCTCTCTCGTCCTCTCCCTCTCTCTTACACTCACATCACCTCTGTCCTCTCTTCTCTCTTCCCGCTGTTCGATCCGGTCGTCTTGGGTAATTGCTACAGCACCAGCCTCTCTCAGACGCTCTGAAGTCCTGGAGTTACCTCCTTCCTGGTAATGGCCTTCTATTTGTCATCAGTCTTGCCCAGGCGAACGATAGAAGCTTTTCCGCCCGCGTCGGGGAGCCAGACAGCAGGGTTAAGGGGCCCGTCTTAATTGTCTTAATGCGCCTGTCTGTCCACTGACCTCATGTGATGTGGAATGGAGGGAGGAGGAGGGGTAGCGGGGTAGTAATGGCAGATGTTATGATCCAGGGCTGTGGAGAACCATACGTCATGTAATGGAATATACGGGCACTGTTGGAGGGATTCTGCGAAGCATGGACCTTGTCCTCAGAGCTGAGGAAAACAAACTTGATTCACCTCACACTCGCCTGACTGCTGAGTTTTAACAAAGAGGCTGCCATTGATATTTTTGGATATGTCAGCCTGGCCTCAGAGCCTCGCGAAACATACTTGACTTATTTCTGAGCACCTCCAAGACATGATACCTACTAATGGTGTAGTTACTTTAGACAGAAATAAGAGAAGGGAGGTTGGTCGGGGAGGATGGGTGGGGGTAATCCGTCACCGTCTAGCAGTCCAAAGGTTTTCGTGTTTGAGTAAGCCATTTTACCTAACCTGTGTCATTTTAGTTCTCCTAACCTTTTACATAAATTATCCTACTTTTGTCGTTAGTTCACCTAACCAAATCAAATCAAATGTTATTAGTCACATACACGTGACTACCAGATGTTATTGCGCGTGTGGCAAAATGCTTGTTCTTCTAGCTCCGACAGTGCAGTAATGTCTAACAAGTAATATCTAACAAATTACACAACATATACCCAATACACACAAATCTAAGTAGGAATGAATTAAGACTATATACATATATGGACAAGAAATGTCAGAGTGGAACAGACTAAGATACAGTAGAATAGTATAGAATACAGTATATACAACATATGAGATGAGTAATGCCAGATATGTAAACATTATTAAGTGACTAAGATACCGTAGAATAGTATAGAAAACAGTCTATACATATGAGATGAGTAATGCAAGATGTGTAAACATTATTAAGTGACTAAGATACCGTAGAATAGTATAGAAAACAGTTTATACATATTAGATGAGTAATGTCAGATATGTAAACATTATTAAAGTGACTAGTGTTCCATTTCTTAGAGTGGCCAGTGATTTCTAGTCTATGCCTATAGGCAGCAGCCTCTAATGTGCTAGTGATGGCTGTTTAACAGTCTAATGGCCTTGAGATAGCTGTTTTTCAGTCTCTCGGTCCCAGCTTTGATGCACCTGTACTGACCTTGCCTTCTGGATGATAGCGGGGTGAACAGGCAGTGGCTCGGGTGGTTGATGTCCTTGATGATATTTTTGGCCTTCCTGTGACATCAGGTGCTGTAGGTGTCCTGGAGGGCGGGTAGTTTGTCCCCGGTAATGCGTTTGACAGACCGCACCCCCCTCTGGAGAGGTGGTGCGGTCCACCAATGTAAATTCTCCACTAATTCTCTTTTGTTGTCATTGGGCGCAACAAGAAACCTGGTCTCAGAGAAATATGTATAATAATACACTATACATTCTATAATGTGTATGATATTGTACAACTGCTATGCCATTCATAATGTAACCTAACGTAATGTAATATATCATAGTAAATGGAGTGTACCAGATTTATGTACAGAATTATACGAATTGCCCTGAGAACATGTTGGATATGTATGCCCATAACATGTTTGTATACAGTGGTGGAAAAATTACCCAATTGTCATTCTTGAGTAAAAGGACAGATACCCTAATAGAAAGTTACTCAAGTAAAAGTGAAAGTCACCCAGTAAAATAGTACTTGAGTAAAAGTCTAAAGGTATTTGGTTTTAATTATACTTAAGTATCAAAAGTAAATGTAATTGCTCAAATATACTTAAGTATCAAAAGTAGAAGTAAAAGTAAAAATAATTTTAAATTCCTTATATTAAGAAAAGCAGACGGCACCATTTTCTTGTTTTTTAAATTTACAGATAGCCAGGGGCACACTCCAACACTCAGCCATTATTTACAAAAGATGCATTTGTGTTAAGTGAGTCCGCCTGTCACGCCCTGACCTTTCGGTTACTGGCCCAACGCTCTAACCACTAGGTTACCTCACAGTGGTGTATGAACAAATGGGTTACAGAGCAAACAATGCATTTATCACAACATAGGTTGTAATATGGCTTTTCTACTGGCTTGGTGTGGCTTCCTCAGTGATTTTACCCACACAACACTACTGGTGCCGTACCCCACATCAAAGAGCCAACATTCATTATTTTCTCATATTCCTTTATCCCCTGAAAGCCTAATGCAGGAAATCAACACATCTCTCACAAAATAAATGGTAGCGTTATCTTGCCGGATCTTGCCATGTGTTATGCAACCGCTAATTGGGATAATCAAACTACATTTCATACATCGACTTCTCTGACTATCACTACTGAACTCGAAGCAAAACATTTTAAGAAAATGGATGCGTGGCTATTTTTAACAGGGTTTTGAACCTAGAACTTGAGTGGTGTGTTACTAACTCCAGAGAAGATTGATCTGCTTCTCTCATGGGCACCAGGCAACCAGCAAACAAAAGGTGGAGCAGCTGCCATTTGCCAGAGATCACCACTATCACGACTACTGGGGAGCAGCTGATTCCCAGAACTCGACTAGACCTCATGGCCTCTCTCCTATGGAAACTATTCTTATTTTTCTATTACATCTATTGCCTTTGTTCCACGGTTTTCTATGGTATAACTAGTCACAGAATAGAAATCTTTTTTATTCCACAACACCCTTGGTGTGTTTTCTAAAGAGTTAGAAACAGTGACATTGGCCTGCGGTTAGAATATTGTAAACGGTTGTTCTACATCCAATTTAGTGATTCCACTTGAGAAGTGCTTGAATCGGAAAGGTTAAAAGTCATGAGACTGATAATCTCCATCTGGCTATTGAAGAACAAATGATCAAGTCTGATACTTGCTTAAATCTGAATCCTTCAGGAAATCTTTTCCATTTCTTTAGATACATTTACGTATGTTTTTACATTTCTATTTCTTTGTTCTTATCATTGCATTCATGTATTCCACCTTTATACTTCCAATTCAACAGAATTCAATAGTCACTCATACACGCACATAAATACACATAAACACAATACACCATTCATCGCTGCTACTTTTTATTATATTTATTCTTTACACTTCACCTACTACCATCGCATTCCTGCAAAAAATGGCATTGTTTTGTATATAAGGGCAAATGACCTTGTCTTGATTACCGACTGTTCTGCTCTGTTCTGCTCTGTTCTGCTCTGATCTACTTATTGTCTGTTGATTAGCTTTGCTACTGGATGTTTAATTTGCACTGTTGAGTAAGAGCTGCAAGTAAGCATTTCACTTTACCGTTTACACCCGCTGTATCCTGTGCATGTGACTAATAAACTTTGATTTAATTTAATATTCACGGCCAGTTCTTTGATATGCTTATAATGGAATACTTTGTTGGAGGATACGATGTCCTGGAGTGAAACACTGCAACCAAGTGGTCCAATACAAGATCTTCATGTTACCACGTGGTCCAATACAAGGTCTTCATGTTACCACATGGTCCAATACAAGATCTTCATGTTACCACGTGGTCTAATACAAGGTCTTCATGTTACCACGTGGTCCAATACAAGATCTTCATGTTACCACGTGGTCCAATACAAGGTCCTCATGTTACCACGTGGTCCAATACAAGGTCTTCATGTTACCACATGGTCCAATACAAGGTCTTCATGTTACCACATGGTCCAATACAAGGTCTTCTTGTTACCACGTGGTCTAATACAAGGTCTTCATGTTACCACGTGGTCCAATACAAGCTCTTCATGTTACCACGTGGTCCAATACAAGGTCCTCATGTTACCACGTGGTCCAATACAAGGTCTTCATGTTACCACATGGTTCAATACAAGATCTTCATGTTACCACGTGGTCTAATACAAGGTCTTCATGTTACCACGTGGTCCAATACAAGGTCTTCATGTTACCACATGGTCCAATACAAGGTCTTCATGTTACCACATGGTCCAATACAAGGTCTTCATGTTACCACATGGTCCAATACAAGGTCTTCATGTTGCCACATGGTCCAATACAAGGTCTTCTTGTTACCACGTGGTCCAATACAAGGTCTTCATGTTACCACATGGTCCAATACAAGGTCTTCATGTTACCACATGGTCCAATACAAGGTCTTAATGTTGCCACATGGTCCAATACAAGATCTTTATGTTACCACATGGTCCAATACAAGGTCTTCATGTTACCACATGGTCCAATACAAGGTCTTCATGTTACCACATGGTCCAATACAAGGTCTTCATGTTGCCACATGGTCCAATACAAGATCTTCATGTTACCACGTGGTCCAATACAAGGTCTTCATGTTACCACGTGGTCCAATACAAGATCTTCATGTTACCACGTGGTCCAATACAATATCTTCATGTTGCCACATGGTCCAATACAAGATCTTCATGTTATCATGTGGTCCAATACAAGGTCTTCATGTTACCACGTGGTCCAATACAAGGTCTTCATGTTACCATGTGGTCCAATACAAGGTCTTCATGTTGCCACAAGGTCCAATACAAGGTCTTCATGTTACCATGTGGTCCAATACAAGGTCTTCATGTTACCATGTGGTCCAATACAAGGTCTTCATGTTACCACGTGGTCCAATACAAGGTCTTCATGTTGCCACATGGTCCAATACAAGGTCTTCATGTTACGACATGGTTCAATACAAGGTCTTCATGATCCGCTGTCAACTTCTTTGTGACCGGAATTCTGCATTGTGGTTCAGAGACGTTTGTGGTCATCTTAGTAGTACATGACCACATGTGGTTAGTCTCAGTTTCAGTTGAATATTCATTCAAATACACTCCTAGAAAAAAGGGTTCAAAATGGTTCAGCGGCTGTCCTTATCAGAGAACCCTCTTTGGTTCCAGGTAGAACCCTTTTTAGAAAAGGTTCTACATGGAACCGAAAAGGATTCTACCTAGAACAAAAAGGGTTATACCTGGACCCAAAAGGGGTTCTTCAAAGGGTTCTCCTATAGGGACAGCTGAAGAACCCCTTTTGGTTCTAGATAGCACCTTTTTTTCTAAGAGTGTAGCCAAGAAACCTGCTATCTATGTCATCATTGACCATTTTGATTCCAGGGTCCATCCTCTCCATGAGAGAGTTTAGTCCTACAGTGATTATATTACACTGTCAAAAGCACTGAACACTGACAATTCTAATAAGCACAATCTTTGACATTGCTAGTTTCACACTCTTACAAACTGAGCCAAACAGGACCACACAGTGTTTTTCATATCTTGTTACAATACCACTGTTCCATCCAAGATGCCATTACCTCAAACATGTTTTTGGCGGATGCAACTGAATCTGGTATAGGTCAAAGCGCCGTGGTTTCTTGAAACAAATTATATAAGTAAAATAAAGTATGTTGTGTCATCGCCTTGTTGTCATATTTGAGGTTCGAAATAAAAGTGTATAGTCCCAACCAGCTTTCAAATCGCCAAAAGAGGTTGGCACCGCTTCAAAAGATTTATTTGTTTGTCTGAGTAAGCACAATGTCGTGCCGTAATTATTTTATAAGGACTGTGCACTGGCATCACTGAAAGCCCTTGGCACAAGCATGAATTAGACAACATGCATTATTTATATATCTGCCCCCAAGAAGGCAAATGCAAATTCACAGACTTCAGATAGCATTTTATAGCATTATCTGGGTTTTAACTCAATGACAAGAGCACACAGGTCGGCCAGGATTAATTGTTATTCCGCCATCTTGAGTGTGTGATCTACGCTGTGAGACTGTAACACACACACACACACACACACACACACACACACACACACACACACACACACACCCTGGAGCTTGCCAACCTATTCTTATCTAAAAACCCTCTCCAGCTCCCTCCAGTGGCACTTAGCTGTTTTACATTATTTAGTGCACAACATACTTCTGCACTCAAGTCCATTCCAACATTTTCAGTAATTCTTTTTTTATACCCTAGAAAAGCCTGCAGGCAGATACCAGAAACAGCGAATGCTATGTTAGGGGGGTTTGAACCTACGCACCCCATTGAGGTCCATGTTCATTTGTAGTATCTTTCGTATATTTCTACAGATAGAGCAGGTAAGGTAGGAGTTTGTAACATCGGCAGTTGGTCGGATTTGAACACACACCGACACTGGTTGGACTGATTTGTGGTCAGCGGCTCTAACCGCCTGGCTAGACCATCCTAGACACAAGATCCACATTGATGCTAACGGACACTAATGACAGCATAGACATCAGCACGGATGTAGACCAACCTAACTCCTCCACCAATGGCTCTGGAGAAATGATGTCGCTTAAGGATAGTAAGAAATTGCTGCTTGCATTCATTTAAGCACAGTGGCCATGAGTAAGGTATGCAGGAGGCTAGCGGGCTAAGTGCACTGTTGTACAGACCTATTTAGAGAGCATGATAGTGGAGTCAGGTAAGCAGTAATGCTTTCTCACTAGTAGTCATATTTGTTTTATAAAGTGCTGTGGAGTGGTCTGGTTCACAATCATTGGAAGGTGTCCATTAGCGTTCAGTTAGGAGAAATCTGTGTTATGTACCATAACTACCTTGTTGAAGAGCCTAATGCCATGTGGAAATAACAGAACATCCACTGGAATACACTTCGTTACCACAGTTCGTCTGTATGAAGCATAAGATTTTGGGTTATCACAAAACAGGCTAATAAAAATCTGAAAATCATAACATAACCCACTGGGCACAGACGTCTATTCAACTTGTATTCCACATTGGTTCAACATAATTTCCTTGGAAACAACATTGATTCAACCAGTGTGTGCCCAGTGGGAATATACGACATGTTGTTCATTTTAAAATACTTAATAGCGTTTTAGGAGAAAGTCAACAGTCATACACAATTGGGATTTATCTCAATTTTGTATCCGTATCAAACTTACTACACCCACATGAAAAAACACTACAGTTTACTACAGTATACTACAATACTTACTATAGAATTCTGTAGTAAACTGCAATATACTGTAGAATACTATACTACACGCAGTAGTATCACTTGATCGTGTGAATTACTTACTATAGAATGTTGTATTATACTGTAGAATACTATAGTAAATACTACAGTATTATACAGAAAAAAAACATGTCCGTAAAAACACTACACTTTTTTAAATATAGTAAATACTACAGTATTTAATTTGCATATACTCTGCCTATTCCCCTCCCTCATATCCCAATTTGTGCCACCCATAAGTGAGAAACCTAACCTCAGCAAAAAAAGAAACATCCCTTTTTCAGGACCCTGTCTTTCAAGATAATTCGTAAAAATCCAAATAACGTCACAGATCTTCTTTGTAAAGGGTTTAAACGTTTCCCATGCTTGTTCAATGAACCATAAACAATTAATGAACATGCACCAGTGGAACGGTCATTAAGACACTAACAGCTTACAGGAGGTAAGCAATTAAAGTCACAGTTATGAAAACTTAGGACACTACAGAGGCCTTTCTACTGACTCTGAAAAACACCAATATGCCCAGGGTCCCTGCTCATCTGCGTGAACGTGCCTTAGGCATGCTGCAAGGAGGCATGAGGACTGCAGATGTGGCCAGGGCAATAAATTGCAATGTCTGTACTGTGAGACGCCTAAGACAGCGCTGCAGGGAGACAGGACAGACAGCTGACCGTCCTCGCAGTGGCAGACCACGTGTAACAACATCTGCACAGGATCGGTACATCCAGATATCACACCTGCGGGACAGGTACAGGATGGCAACAACAACTGCCGAGTTACACCAGGAACGCACAATCCCTCCATCTGTGCTCAGACTGTCCGCAATAGGCTGAGAGAGGCTGGACTGAGGGCTTGTAGGCCTGTTGTAAGGCAGGTCTTCACCAGACATCACCAGCAACAACATTGTCTATGGGCACAAACCCACCGTCGCTGGACCAGACAGGACTGGCAAAAATTGCTCTTCACTGACAAGTAGCGGTTTTGTCTCACCAGGGGTGATGGTCAGATTCGCGTTTATCGTTGAAGGAATGAGCGTTACACCGAGGCCTGTACTCTGGAGTGGGATCGATTTGGCGGTGGAGGGTTCGTCATGGTCTGGGGCGGTGTGACACAGCATCATCAGACTGAGCTTGTTGTCATTTCAGGCAATCTCAACCCTGTGCGTTACAGGGAAGACATCCTCCTCCCTCATGTGGTACCCAACTTGCAGGTTCAAGAACTGGCCAATCAAAACAGCAAGAACTGGCAAATCTGGTGTAGTCCATGAGGAGGAGATGCACTGCATTACTTAATGCAGCTGGTGGCCACACCAGATACTGACTGTTACTTTAGATTTTGTCCCCCCGTTTGTTCAGGGACACATTATTCAATTTCTGTTAGTCACATGTCTGTGGAACTTGTTCAGTTTGTGTCTCAGTTGTTGAATCTTGTTATGTTCATACAAATATTTACACATGCTAAGTTTGCTGAAAATAAACGCAGTTGACAGTGAGAGGATGTTTCTTTTTTTGCTGAGTTTAAATACCATGTATAGACCATATTGTGTTCCATATAGGCTGTAGAAAAGAGCAGAAGTTCTGAACTAGCTGTTTCCTTTAGTATTTCTCCAGTAGGTTTCCTCAAGGAGAAAGCCTCCACTTCTACAGTGCCTTCGGAAAGTATTTAGACCCCTTGACTTTTTCCACAGTTTGCTACGTCACAGCCTTATTCTAAAATATATTAAATATACTTTTTTCCTCATCAATCTACACACAATGCCCCATAATGACAAAGCAAAAACAGGTATAAAAACATTTTTGCAAAAAAAAATAACTAAATTTCACAGTATTCAGACCCTTTACTCAGTACTTTGATGATGCACATTTAGCAGCGATTACAGCCTCGAGTCTTCTTGGGTATGACGCTACAAGCTTGGCACACCTGTACTTGGGGACTTTCTCCCATTCTTCTCTGCAGATCCTCTCAAATTCTGTCAGGTTGAATGGGGAGCATTGCTACACAGCTATTTTCAGGTCTCTCCAGAGATATTAAATCCGGTTCAATTCCGGGCTCTGATTGGGCCACTCAAGGACATTCAGAGACTTGTCCCAAAGCCACTCCTGCATTATCTTGGCTGTGTGCTTAGGGTCATTGTCCTGGTGGAAGGTGAACCTTCACCCCAGTCTGAGGTCCTGAGCGCCCTGGAGCAGGTTTTCATCAACGATCTCTCTGTACTTTTCACCGTTCATCTTTGCCTCAATTAAGACTAGTCTCCCTGCCTCTGAAAAACATCCCCACAGCATGATGCTGCCACCACTATGCTTCACCATCAGAATGGTGCCAGGTTTCCTCCAGACACGACGCTTCGCATTCAGGACAAAGAGTTCAATCATGGTTTCATCAGACCAGAGAATCTTGTTTCTCATGGTCTGAGAGTCTTTAGGTGCCTTTTGGCAAACTTCAAGCGGGCTGTCATGTGCCTTTTCCTGAGGAGTGGCTTCCGTCTGGCCACTCTACCATAAAGGCTTGATTGGTGGAGTGCTGCAGAGATGCTTCTCCTCCTGGAAGGTTCTCCCATCTCCACAGATGAACTCTAGCGCTCTGTCAGAGTGACTATCGATTTCTTGGTCACCACCCTGACCAAGTCCCTTCTCCCCCGATTGCTCAGTTTGGCCAGGAGGCCAGCTCTAGGAAGGGTCTTGGTGGCTCCAAACTTATTCCAAATAAGAATGATGGAGGCCACTGTTTTCTTGGGGACCTTCAATGCTGCAGAAATGTTTTGGTACCCTTCCCCAGATCTGTGCCTCTGTGAGACCTTATATAAACAGATGTGTGCCTTTCCAAATCATGTCCAATCAATTGAATTTACCACAGGTGGACTCCAATCAAGTTGTAGAAACATCAAGGAAGATCAATGGATGCACCTGAGCTCAAATTCGAGTCTCATAGAAAATGGTCTGAATACTTATGTAAATTAGGTATTTCTGTTTTTTTATTTTTAATACACTTGCAAACATTTCTACAGATTTGTTTTTGCTTTTTTATTATAGAATATTGTGTGTAGATTGATGAGGAATGTTGTTTATTCCATACATTTTAGAATAAGGTTGTAACATAACAAAATGTGAAAAAGGTCAAGTGGTCTGAATACTTTCCGAAGGCACTGTATCTAAAAGATAATAAAACAAAAACACTATAGTAAATACTACAGTAATGGCCGCAAAAACACTACAGTAAATACTACGGAATACTGCAATCCACAAAAACAATACATTAATTACTATAGTATATACTACAGTTTTCTTTAACTCTTTCTTTAACTGTAAACACTACAATAAATGCTACAGTTAAGTCAGCAAAAACACTACAATGAATACTATTGTATATAAATATAGTAATACTACAGTATTTAGACCATAGTATAATGTAGTATTTTTTATATGGGCAGTAGTGGCACATATGACAGAGTATTTTCTGAAGTCAGTTTAGAGTCCGTTTTTCCACATCACACTGAGTTTAATGTGCTTTTTTACTCTGTCTTCAGGTGCTTGTTTGAATTCCTACCATGTTCTGTTTCCCAGCTTTGTTTCTGACAGCAGTGATGCACAGGCTCTACTGGTAAAGCTGCTTCCATGTAGGCACAACCTGCAATTTAAAGTGCTCATTCCTGTAATCTCTGTCTCTCCATTTCTCATCTCTTCCTCTCTCTCATTATGTGTGCGTGTGTCTCTCTCTGTCTCACATACCCTTCTATTTACCTCAGTTTCTCTCTATTTTTCTCCCTCCTTTATTCGCACACACAAACACACACGCACGCACGCACACGCACGCATATGTGCACACACACACCTGTGCACCACTCCCCTTTACAGTGTGAATAATGTAGTCTCTCCAATCAATTTCTGTCATTCTATCCCTGGAAGTATCCAGGGGCTACAGATCAAGAGGCTTTTGTATTGACCTGTGAGTTACAGTTTTTTTATCACTTTGGTAATATTTTCACAAGTAAAAATGATGTGGTGAATTTTCAAAACTCTTAATACAAAACTCCAAACTGGTAACACTTGTAATGCAGTCAGTCTTACGTTCAATAACTTTCATTCATTTTGTTTGTAGACATCTTCACCACTCAAGCATTGATCCAAAATATAAGTTTACTGTGAAAAATAATGAGTACACTGGTTTAATCGCCAAAGTACAACATAATGATGTCTACTCAATTTAGTGATTTTTTTTATTATTTTTTTTACCCCTTTTTCTCCCCAATTGGTAGTAGTTACTGTCTTGTCTCATCGCTGCAACTCCCATACGGACTCGGGAGAGGCAAAGGTCGAGAGCCATGCGTCTTCCGAAACACAACCCAACCAAGCCGCACTACTTGACACAACGCACATCCAACCCGGAAGCCAGCCGCACCAATGTGTCGGAGGAAACACCGTACACCTAGCGACCTGGTCAGCGTGCACTGCACCCAGCCCGCCACAGGACTCGCTAGTGCGCGATGAGACAGGGATATGCCTGCCGGCCAAACCCTCCCTAACCCGGACGACGCTGGGCCAATTGTGCGTCGCCCCATGAGCCTCCCGGTCGCGGCCGGCTGCGGCTGAGCCTGGGCTCAAAACCAGAATCCCTTAGACCACTGCGCCACCCAGGAAGCGTCCAATGTAGTTATTTTAACAACCAGATAATCTAATAGCAAAAATGTAGTATACTACAGTACAGTAAATTACAGTACATTACACTGTTTTCACATCAGGCAAAACACTTGCACTAGCCATATAAATGTACTGAACATAACATTTAAATCATTTCTATCCCATGTGTGATCAAAGGTGTGATCACTGAAGACATCTTTCACAATGTATTCAAATGAAAGAAATGAAAGAAACAGTTTTATTTATTTTTATTTATTTCACCTTTATTTAACCAGGTAGGCCAGTTGAGAACAAGTTCTCATTTACAACTGCGACATGGCCAAGATAAAGCAAAGCAGTGCGACAAAAACAACACAGAGTTCCACATGGAATAAACAAACGTACAGTCAATAACACAATATAAAAATATATATACAGTGTGTGCAAGAGTAGTAGGATTAGGGAGGTAAGGCAATAAATAGGCCACAGTGGCGAAATAATGACAATTTAGCATTAACACTAGAGTGATACATGTGCAGATGATGTGCAAGTAGAGATACTGGAGTTCAAAAGAGCAAAAAAAATAACAATATGGGGATGAGGTAGTAGGGTGGGCTATTTACAGATGTGATCGGTAAGCTGCTCTGACAGCTGATGCTTAAAGTTAGAGAGGGAGATATAGGTCTCCAGCTTCAGGGATTTTTGCAATTCATTACAGTCATTGGCAGCAGAGAACTGGAAGGAAAGGTGGCCAAAGGAGATGTTGGCTTTGGGGATGACCAGTGAAATATACCTGCTGGAGCGCGTGCTACGGGTGGGTGTTGCTATGGTGACCAGTGAGCTGAGATAAGGCGGGGCTTTACCTAGCAAAGACTTATAGATGACCTGGCGAGGGCCAGCCAACGAGAGCATACAGGTCACAGTGGTGGGTAGGATATGGGGCTTTGGTGTCAAAATGAATGGCACTGTGATAGACTACATCCAATTTGCTGAGTAGTGTTGGAGGCAATTTTGTAAATGACATCGCCGAAGTCAAGGATCGGTAGGATAGTCAGTTTCACGAGGGTCTGTTTGGCAGCATGAGTAAAGGAGGCTTTGTTGCGAAATAGGAAGCCGATTCTAGATTTAATTTTGGATTGGAGATGCTTAATGTGAGTCTGTAAGGAGAGTTTACAGTCTAACCAGACACCTAGGTATTTGTAGTTGTCCAGATATTCTAAGTCAGAACCACCCAGAGTAGTGATGCTAGTTGGGCGGGCGGGTGCGGGCGGAAATCGGTTGAAGAGCATGCATTTAGTATTACTAGCATTTAAAAGCAGTTGGACGCCACGGAAGGAGTGTTGTATGGCATTGAAGCTCGTTTGGAGGTTTGTTAGCACAGTGTCCAAAGAAAGGCCAGATGTATACAGAATGGTGTCATCTGCATAGAGGTGGATCAGAGAGTCACCAGCAGCAAGAGCGACATCATTGATATATGCAGAGAAAAGACTCGGCCCGAGAACTGAACCCTGTGGCACCCCCATAGAGACTGCCAGAGGTCCGGACAACAGGCCCTCCGATTTGACACACTGAACTCTACCTGAGAAGTAGTTGGTGAACCAGGCGAGGCAGTCATTTGAGAAAACAAGGCTGTTGAGTTTGCCGATAAGAATGCGGTGATTGACAGAGTCGAAAGCCTTGGCCAGGTCGATGAAGACGGCTGCACAGTACTGTCTTTTATCGAGGGTGGTTATGATATCGTTTAGGACCTTGAGCGTGGCTGAGGTGCACCCATGACCAGCTCTGAAACCAGATTGCATAGCGGAGAAGGTGCGGTGGGATTCGAAATGGTCGGTAATCTGTTTGTTGACTTGGCTTTCGAAGACTTTAGAAAGGCAGGGTAGGATAGATATAGGTCTGTAGCAGTTTGGGTCAAGAGTGTGTCCCCCTTTGAAGAGGGGGATGACCGCAGTTGATGCTCCAGATACTCAACTAGTCTAAAGAAGGCCAGTTTTATTGCTTCTTTAATCAGAACAACAGTTTTCAGCTGTGCTAACATAATTGCAAAAGGGTTTTCTAATGATCAATTAGCCTTTTAAAATGATAAACTTGGACTAGCTAATACAATGTGTCATTGGAACACAGGAGTGGTGGATGCTGATAATGGGCCTCTGTACGCCTATGTAGATAAACGCGTACAACAGTCAATAACATCATTAACAATGTCTACACTCTATTTCTGATCAATTTGATGTTATTTTAATTGGCAAAAAATGGGCTTTTCTTTCAAAAAGTGACCCCAAACTTTCTAAGTGACTCCAAACTTTTGAATGGTAATGTAGGTCTGGATTTAAATTATTGCATGCCTCACCCATGGCCCGAAGGAGGGTGGTACGCTCATGCCATCCCCATGAGCGCACCACCCTCCTTCAGGCCATGGGTGAGGTATGCAATGATTTCAATCCAGACCTACAGCCCCCCCCCCCCATCAAAAAGACCCCAGAAACTTCATTTTGGATACATGTTTACTGTATAGGGGATGCACTTCTTTCTTGTTCTGGACTTTCTGGATTATTTGCTTATTGGTTTTGTATTACTGCACTGTAGGAGCTAGAAACACAAGTTTTTCGCTGGACCTGCTGTAACATTTGCTAATCTGTATACGCAACCAATCAATATTGATTTGATTTGTTATGTACAGTACATCTCTGATCTTGTCAATATCATATTTATTTATTTTATTACTGAGAAGTAAAATCATAGTAGTACATTCAAGTATATGTCATACGTGTTATGTTTCTGCTTTAGAGATATACATTTTTATTACGTAGTTCTCAAAATCTGTAGTAGACAAACCAGTTGACATGTAAAATCATTAGGTGTTCCAAACATTTAAATGATCATCAATTATGAGCAGTCGGATTAAGGAATAGTAAAAAGTATTTTAACAAAAGAGAAGAGAATCATATCAAAAGTAATGTGAGCATTGCATTGTGAAAGGCAATTACTTTATATGAACATGTATTGCGACGTGAAACATGTATTTCTAGATGAAACACTGATTAAGTTTGGTGAAAAAGTGACTGTATGATTTTGTGTGTTGTACTTAGTCAATTGAAAATGTGCTTAGAGTTTTGAAACAACTGCCTTTTTGATGATGGGTTTTACGTTTTGTAATAAGAGCTGTGAAAATGAACGGTAAACATCACAACCACCTATGAGTCAGCCGTGACCCCTCTCACCTGAAGACTGTGTCGCCTGCAGTGCTGTGACCACACAAGCCCAACATCAGCAGGTTAGGTTGAGGTGGGAGAGGACATAATAAGAGAAATGCTTTGTCTAGGTTTCCATACTGCACTGCTGATATGTCCTTGATGTCCTTGGTGACAGAGGCACACGACACACAAACATGCTTTCAATTGTCACTGTAGTGGTATGACCGGTTGACTTTGAAGTGCTGATGTAAGGTTTGTAGTCCAGGTATAGCCTAGACTACAACCAAGGCAGTTTGTCTCAGTAGATTTCTAGCGCAAGAGCATAGGACAAGACTAAAGGGAGCAGGTTGAGTGAGATGGATCTTTCTCTCCACAGCCCAGCAGGTATCTAGAACACAGGAGGCAACAGTCCATATTTCAAACTAGCATTTCATAGACTCACATTTTCATTTAAAAAACACTCCCTATGCACTTCCTTTGATCGTAATGTCGTGCTATAAAAGCAAATGGCATGCAGCATATTATGTGACAGGAAAGATCCTGGGTGAGAAAGTGAAACAATTTGTATGGATGAAATAGCCTGAGGATCATGTTGTCTATGAGCAACTGAACATTGCTACCAGCCACAGATATCAGAGTATAGCTAGGTTTGCCACCACTACAGGGACCAATGAAGATGACAGCACCACAGAATAGGGTGTGTATTGTATTGACACATATTTTCGGTGGTGACATATGCCCTTTTAAAAACATTCAGAATTATACCATGTAAACAAGATAAACTCCCCAGGGGTCAAAGCTGAGATATCTTGACAACCAGTTTTGCTCGCTGGGTAACTCTTACTTAAAACATGATTAGAGCTAAACAGCCTGATACTTAGTTTGCAATTTAGTGGCTGTACAGTATGTTCCCTCATTCAATGCTTTGCCTTATTTAAGAGTCTGACAGCATGACAATATAATGTGTGGTGTCAGCAGCTCTTATGACAGTGATTTATGCTTGTCAGAGCCACAGCCGCAATGACATGGTAATTCATTGAAATCAAATTAAACTGACACTTTAATTGATCTCCAAATGAATAATTGAGGAATGCAAGGACATGCATTATTTTTCCGGGGGGATAGAATATATAGTCTACCATCACATGATGGTCAAAACCCACTAGGCACACTATGTCATTTCAACGTGGAGAATTGGGTAATATTTGGTAGATACATTGATCAATGAAATTCCAACCTATTTTCAAACACTCAAAAAGACAGCCAAAAGTTTGTTGAATTACCAATGTGTTATCACTGCACTTTCAACCATTTAAAAGCACAGCAAAGTGCAAAAGGGAATACAGTGTGAGATATTTGGTTTATTTATACAACAGATGAATGTGTTATCACTGTGCTTCATCAAACAGCAGAACCAAATGACCTGGATTGCAGTTAGTTGAGATTACATTAAAAGTACATGGTGCAAGTGATCAATGCTGTTCAATATTCTGTGCAGATTATTACAGCAATTGTAAAACTCTCCACAGACATGTGACCTTGAACGTGCACGCTTTCTATGACTACATAAAAATATGTGTATTGTTACAAAATGAGTAACACATCCATGGCCACATTTTGAGGTTACTGAGTAACCATTTTAAGGTTGAATAAATACTGTTACATTCATTTGTTAGATAGCCTTAACATTAGGCTATTTACTGTCTTACAAAAGTGATATTGAATTGTGTTTGGTTGTCAACACAACAAATATGAACTTTTGAAGGAGATGTATCTTCTGCTTGGATAGTGCCATCTGGGCCACCATGTCTGGCTTTAATTCCAGTTTACACATTTAGAACTGATATGTTCCATTCACATCTTCATTTCAACCAAAAATCTCAAATAACGGATAGGCCTAAATCAAAACAAATCAAACTTTAAATACACTTTAAATACAGTTTGATTTGATTTAATCATCATCTTTAATGGAGACGTGTATTCAGGATATTTATTATTAACTTGTAGATTCCATTTGAAATCAACCAAATCTTGAAACCCTAGGCCTATATGTATTGTCTATTTTTTGTTGAATCCTGGGCTGAATTTAAACAACAGCTGTTGATGACATCACAAATTCTATATAGGCTTAAATAGCATCATTCATGATATATGATTGATAAAGTTGGTTACATTTCATTTGCTCTGTTGAACCAACATTTTGAAATGACTTCGATAGCAACAGTGAATCTATTAAGTGGAGATTTCTCAATAATAATCATTCCCACTATAGAACATTAGTAATACTCAGTGACAAATATCAAACTAACCAGGGCTGGACTTGGTTAAAACCCTGGATGGGAGACCAAATGAATAGCTGTAGATAGATCAACTCTCCAGTAGGAGGTGCTGTCCAGCCTATAGGTTTTTTCTTATAGTGGATATTACGTTGAAGCTCTAACATTGTTTCAAAGGTACAAACTCAACAGTTATTTATACAAGGTTTGTCTTTGTTGAAAATTGGTTACAATAATGACATAATCATGTGGTTGTAATTTTACCCTCAAAACAACAGTTTACGTTTTTTTACACATTGACAAATTACATTGAAGCGATGTTGACTCAACTGATTTGTGCCCAATAGGAAGGCCTTGGGCGAGATGGCATGTGTGTCAATGACTTGTTGTACCCAAAAGGATCAGAAGTTATTGAATGATTAAAGTAAAGAGTAACCGTGGAATAAAAGAGAAAACCAATTAGGGATTTTCTTAAATAGGTTCTAGACAGTACTGAATGTTCCTATAATCTGTCAGTATATCCATTCCATTTGAACGGGGTCTGTAGGATATATCCATTACCAGTAAGTACATGTCGTCCTCTAATGTTCAATCCATAAAAAATGAATTTCAGCTCTGCCAACCTTGTAGGACAGTCGTTGGTACAAGTACAACACATGGAAATCAGGGTCCCTGAACCCATCTTGAGGTTCAAATGTTAAGCACTTTGAAACACTAAATCTTTATTAGCAACCCGATGAACCCGCAATGCTACAGTACAATCAATGTACAGTACGTTGAATGAGGGGAATGAAGGCCAAAACCACTTCCACACGTACGCACGGACATGGACACGCACACACCTCCCAGTTCATCTTCCATTCACGCTGGCATCTCATCAGTCAATTTCACCCCACGATTAATTAACGAGATACTTAAATTAAATGGGCCATGTTACAGCACCAAGCATCATGCTTTGTGAGCCCGATTACATCATACTAATTAGTCCCTCCTCAACTAATTTGCTCCCCCGAAGCCCCCTAGGACCCATACATTCATTGCAGGTAAGTAATATGCATCTTAATTGATGACATGGGCTATTGTGTTTGTTTATTTATGACATCCATTCAGTAGAACTGTGTGTGTTCGTCTGACGATTATTTTGACGGAGTTGGGTAAGGTTGTACATCGATGAGAAATATGGCGGTTGTTGTTGCTAAGCATCCGCTGCTTGGCTATTCGTTGCTCATTCCTTACCACTCCGCCATGTTGGAATATGTCAATTTGTTAAGCGACACGAGTGCAATTAGAAGAGATTTCATGACATTTAGACCCAATGTAGGGAAAGAAAATACATTTTAAGGACCTTAACAGACAAATAATGACGGTTGTGCACAATGAAACTCATATTTTGCTTTAAATAGGTAATGTAGTAGTCCTGGACATCCTTTTCTAACTTCTGTGGAGCATTTGAAACCGCTCAGGAAGTTTGACAGATCAACTGCACCACTGTTGTGTCAGAAAACCCAATATAATCATGAGGCAGTTTGCGAGCCAACTGAAATGTATTGATCTACCATAGCTGTTGCACATGGCTGATATGAAAGCACATTTCTGCTCAGTGTTATAACGTCTGCTTCCAACTCACAAACACGTAGATCCCCTGAACGCAGCTCACTTTCCAGCTCACACTCTCTAACACATAGATCCCCTGAACACAGCTCACTCGCCAGATCCCAATCACCTGAATTCTGATCACCTGTTCACACACCTGTATGTCATTATCACACACTATTTAGTTCAGTTCTTTGCACCCCATCACTGTGAGGTATTGTTTGTTTTGTGACACTTCTATTTGGAGCGCTGGTTTTACCGTAATTTAATCCTCCCATGTATGATAGTTTTGGCCTGTCTTACTAATGATGCCTTTTGCCTGTTTCCAATCCTTGTAGGCAAATGTAGACTAGTGCTAGATTCATATGGTGTTGATGGTTTGAGGAACTTGAAAGTGGGCCCAGTTGCCCCATCTGTGTGTGCTTGTTGGTTCACCAATGTCTTGATCTATCAAGATGCCTGGAACTGGGAATATGCCTGCCCGGTGAGGAAGAGGATTTATCTTTGAACTGAAATACACACATGCTTTGTAGTATACCATGAGGGGTTATGAGGTTCAGACGCCTGCATTTATGAATATGGTCTTCTGGCCTTGAAGAACTGCATAAAACAGAATTCCGGAGTGTGTTCTAAAGCTCTTCAAATGTGGTTTCAAAGTACTGTGTTTACCCTGTAGTTAGCTATTTAGCAGCATCTGTAGAAAAAGAGACAGGCTACAACGTGAGGTATTTGGAAATGACGATTCTTACTCAGAAATGGCTATTGATCCTGGCAACGTCATATATTATTATCTTCATATCATGATGATAGGGCTCATGGTTGTGGAAATGATTTTTACTATATTGTATTGTATTTTATGTAATTGTAAACACTGAGTGCTCAAAACACCTGCTCTTTCCATGACATACTGTAGACTGACCAGGTGAATCCAGGTGAAAGCTATGATCCCTTATTGATGTCACTTGTTAAATCCACTTCAATCAGTGTTGATGTTTTTTATTTATTTCACCTTTATTTAACCAGGTAGGCCAGTTGAGAACAAGTTCTCATTTACAACTGTGACCTGGCCAAGATAAAGCAAAGCAGTGTGACAAAAACAACACAGAGTTCCACATGGAATAAACAAACGTACAGTCAATAACACAATATAAAAATATACATACAGTGTGTGCAAGAGTAGTAGGATTAGGGAGGTAAGGCAATAAATAGGCCACAGTGGCGAAATAATTACAATTAGCATTAACACTAGAGTGATACATGTGCAGATGATGTGCAAGTAGAGATACTGGAGTGCAAAAGAGCAAAAAAAATAACAATATGGGGATGAGGTAGTAGGGTGGGCTATTTACAGATGTGATCGGTAAGCTGCTCTGACAGCTAATGCTTATAGTTAGTGAGGCAGATATAATTCTCCAGCTTCAGTGACTTTTTCAATTAATTCCCGTCATTGGCAGCAGAGAACTGGAAGGAAAGGCTGCCGAAGGAGGTGTTGGCTTTGGGGATGACCAGTGAAATATACCTGCTGGAGTGTGTGCTACGGGTGGGTGTTGCTATGGTGACCATTGAGCTGAGATAAGGCGGGGCTTTACCTAGCAAAGACTTATAGGTGACCTGGAGATAGACTACATCCAATTTGCTGAGTAGAGTGTTGGAGGCTATTTTGTAAATGACATCGCCGAAGTCAAGGATCGGTAGGATAGTCAGTTTTACGAGGGTATGTTTGGCAGCATGAAGAGGAGGAGACAAGTTAAAGAAGGATTTTGAAGCCTTGAGACATGGATTGTGTATGTGTACCATTCAGAGGGTGAATGGGCAAGACAAAAAGATCTAAGTGCCTTTGAACTGGGTATAGTAGTAGGTGCCAGGCGCTCTGGTTTGAGTGTGCCAAGAACTGCAACACTTCACGTTCAACAGTTTCCTGTGTGTATCAAGAATGGTCCACCACCCAAAAGACACCCAGTCAACTTGACATGACTGTGGAGAGCATTGGAGTCAACATGGGTCAGCATCCCTGTGGAACGCTTTCGACACTTTGTAGTCCATGCCCAGCTGTATTGAGGCTGTTCTGAGAGAAAAGGGGGGGGGGGCAACTCAATATTAGGAAGGGGTTCAGTTTTTCATCTGTCAAAATTGAAAAGCCAAGGCATAAGGAAAGTAACCAAGCAGATGTTCACCATCTTCTTTATCAAAACATATATTGACTATAGAGCACTGATGCACAGAAGAACTTGTACCTTTAACACTATACACCCACACAAGGCCAAGGTCTTTTACTTTGTTTGCACTGTCACACTTTGAATACCAGAGCTACACAACACCCTCAATACCTTTGAAAAATGAATGCTATGCCCAATCGTTATAACTATACCAATGGACCTGTTTCTATAGTAATGGGCTATAGCAACGCTCAAAATAAATACCTCACCAGAAATGTCGGAAATATTTCTTTGGGTGTCTGCTGTCCTGAATTCTTTCAATATTTTGAGTTTTGAGAACCATCTAAAACAGGCTCTGTGGGAATCCAACTTTACATCTTCCATTTGACAAAACAAGATATTATCTCTGCTTGACAGGCATGTGTGAGCGTCCCTCTGTGACTTTCACCCAAACACTATCAGGACAGGAAGCATAACGTAACCGACTTGGCTTTTCTCATGAATAAATAAAAGAAGTCACTCAAAGACACATTCACGGCAAATTTTACAATCACAGTGTGGCTCCGTTTCTCTCTACACCACGCTGTAAACATAGTCTTGTAATATTCCTCAATCTGGGAATGATTTTCCTGTTGTGGTGTCATTTTTTGCTACCGGTGCACTTATCCAAATCCCTATTTTTACGCTGCTGCTACTCTCTGTTTATCATATATGCATAGTCACTTTAACTATACATTCATGTACATACTACCTCAATTGGGCCGACCAACCAGTGCTCCCGCACATTGGCTAACTGGGCTATATGCATTGTGTCACACCCACCACCCGCCAACCCCTCTTTTATGCTACTGCTACTCTCTGTTCATCATATATGCATAGTCACTTTAACCATATCTACATGTCCTCACTACCTCAATCAGCCTGACTCACCGGTGTCTGTATGTAGCCTCGCTACTTTTATAGCCCTGCTTCTGTATATAGCCTGTCTTTTTACTGTTGTTTTTATTTCTTTACCTACCTATTGTTCACGTAATACTTGTTTTGCACTATTGGTTAGAGCCTGTAAGTAAGCATTTCACTGTAAGGTCTACACCTGTTGTATTCAGCGCACGTGACAAATAAACTTTGATTTGATTTGTTAGAAGCCAGGGCTTCAGCACAGTACTTGTCAAACCTCTCACAGATATTGTAACTATAAACAACAGTATTTCGATAAAACTTCAATTGATCAAATCAAGCATTTCCCTCTCCCTTTGTCGCCAAATGCTAGCTAGAACCCTTGATGTCAATTTGGGCACAGGTACGGCGTACATTTTAGGTTACCCTCAGAGGCTTGAGGCTAATGGTGTCCTAAAATGTACCCCGTACACCTGTCAAAACCCATTGTCTGCCCTTCCTCTACCCTGAGATGAGGGAGCAGATCTCCTGTCGCTTTTTATGTTCCTGGTTACATATGATGAAATCACACCCTTCACCTGCTTTAACGCTTATTTAACGCTTCTTCTGTTGATGTTAGGCCTCACACCTTAGGTACTAAAGATACCTGGACACAGGGTCGTATAAGGCCCTCCAAGGCTAAGACCTAGCCAGAGGACAAAGTCTGCTCTACTCCAGAAACATGTTTTTACCCGCATGCCAGAGATGCACCATGACACAAACTGACTGTGGCAGCCCTGTCTCATGCTATGTCCACAGAGGAATTGACAAGGGTGCATATTATGCAGAAAGACCTCATCTACCTTCCCTAAAAAACAACTAGGTTAATCCACCCACATTGTGTTAGCAATTATTCCAAGCATTCTTTTTTTCATCTGGCAAAAGGAAGTTCAATGTGAGGAAACAAAATGGCTGCATGTATTATTGAAGAGGCAGTGGACATTGCACTTTGGTTCAAGTGTTGGATAATCAGCTTTATTGCATGCAGGGCTGACAAAACAGCTAGCTGCTAGCCATAATGGTTAACCAGGCTATTTGAGTATTTTGACTAAAGCCTTCTGTGTTGTTGAAGTTGGACTTCACAAGCCTTTCACTCTAAAACCATGCTGTGACTATGTGCAGAATGACAAACCAACAGAGCTGCACTCTTGCAGCAGTTGGATTTATTTCTGTCTACTCTCTTTTTCCCACTGCTACTGCTAGGCAATGTATAGCTAGCAGTAAAGGAAATTGCTGGATACCAATTGAAAGAATGATTGTCTCCTTGAACAGTAAGTAGGCTACGTTTTGACCGGCTCGCTACAGCTTAAAGTATTCCAGGAGTCATAGGGAGGAAGTAGTGAGGAGGATATAGGGCTGTGTGAATTGAACTTCAGATGCACCAAAGTAACAGCAGTATATGAAAAAGCTCAATGACATGATTAACTTGTGAGTACTGTGTGGTTTTCCAGATGACAGTTCAAATTGCTTTGTTGAATATGGATTCTGGAGCAATACTCTAGACACAGATCATCTTTGATGATGAGAATATCTGTGCTGCAGTTCATTCATGCTTTATGACTGTTGGCCTTCCACCAAGAGCAGTAATTCTTACTAAAGCTTCACTCTGAGAACTGACTGCAGTCAGAGCTCTGCCTCTCCAGTAGGCTATAAACAGGTCTTCCGAAACTCCATCAGAGCTCGTCTAAACTCCCACACCACCCCCTGTCCCGCAGGCTACACACCAAAGTCCCGGACCACCCAAAATGGCTGACTTACACCACACAGTGAAAGGCCATGTGCGACTGGAAGACTGCACTCAGGGTTGAAACACCGGCCCCTCTTCCCAGACATCTGGGAAGGAGCTCAGGTGAAACCCAGTCGCCCCATAAAACCTAGTTGAGTTACTGAGACAAACTGGCCAGCTTAGAACTGCTAACAACAGCTGCTTTTAATGTTAGCGCCAGACTGCTGGAAGTAATGGGTGTGACTAAACAGAGGCAGGGGTATCCCTCCACATCTGGAGAACATCAAGGGCTTCCTATGCTCCCAGCGTGTCTGAGGAGGAAGATGACTAACCTCCCACAGGCCTACTGAAAATATAACCACCCATAGGTCTACTTCAGGAAGACAACTCACAGGTCTAACTGTTTTCTACCCGGTAGAAAACAAGCCAGGAAGTTGTCAGCAGTGGTGTGCGGACAACTTGTAACACAGTTACAAGTGTGGCTCAGTTGGTAGAGTATAGTGTTTGCAATGCCAGGGTTGTGAGTTGGATTCCTATGGGGGACCGGTACAAAAAAGTATGAAAGTCTATGCACTCACTGCTGTCCCTCTGGATAAGAGCGTCTGCTAAATGACCAAAAAAAATGTATTAGAGTGCGTGCACACACACAGAAAATAAATAGTTAAAAAGTGGCAGCATGGATACAATTTACTCAAACCTTCCAACATTCCAACAGCCTCTACCACTGCACCTCGATGCCATTCTCATCATGGCCTTGACAACAGAACACAGGAAGTTTTAATGTAAAAACCAACTCCCAAAAAGTCTGGAGTACACTAGAATGACTCAATGAAACAAATATTTTCAGATTATACTAATTCATCCTCAAACGCTTCACTGAACCATTCTGTTTGATATCGTTACATTTCTTTCTCTGCTGTTGCACTGTAACTAATTAAGGTTATTTGAGGCATCCTAACTCATTACATTCTGTGGTGTAGAATAAACACAAGTATGTCTTATATTGTCTCCCTTTTGGAGGATGTTATTTTTCTCCCCATAACTCCCCATCCCATTTAGTAATTAAAGCTAAATATTTAAATGTCATACAAATAAAACAATACAGTTAGACAAACAGTGGGAGAGTGCTTGTAAAGAAGCCACATAGGCTTTTGTGTCAACATTGCATTAACCATGCACATGATGTCTTGTCCAGGCATGACAAGTCACATAAGGAAAACCACATTTTCCCCGCTGCTCGTCTATCAGCATATATCCTCATCTGAACCACATTCTATCTCATCCTGCCACACGGCATTAGTCAAAGAACTCAATTTTGTTCCAAAAGGTGCGACATTTATGATCTAATGTGATATGAGCTAACGGTCTCAAGTGCATACTAACCTTTTTAAAAAAAAAAAATCATAGCCGGATTCATTCACAGCGAGAGCTTCATTTTATTCATCCTTTGGAGTTCAACCTCCTGAAGCATTTTCTTCAGCGTAATCCTTTATTTTTCTTTTGCTTCAGCCTCTCGCATTATCGCCTAACACACTACTCCAAATACACGGCACTGCCATGGGGGTGACAGGTGCATCAAATGGTCACAAATGCTTTCTGAGCTTTGGAAAGGTTACGCAAACAACTGTCATATTAGGTTTCGGTAGGGGAGTGTGCGTGTGTGTGTGTGTGTGCACACGTGCGTGTGTGTGTGTCTCAGAGGAGAGAAGACAGAGAGAGTGAGGAGTGAATACTATAGCCCACACACTTTCAGTGTATTCTGACAACCTAACACTCAAGTGCACATACACACAACCGCCAACAAAGAGAAATGTACAACAACAAAAAAACGTACAAAAAAACCTGCGTCTCACTGCCTAAACATGTTTGATCCAGGAGCTCTGTGGAAGGAGGGATTTGTCACAATGCTTTCCCATCTTAAATCTGAGGGTCTCTTTGTTCCTGTGGCTCAGAGCTGTTGTGTGTTACAGGAATTAGTGTCAGGAAAAAAACATCCCCCTGGAAGAGCTGGCCTATTATTTGATCCTGTGATGCACAACGGCAAGCCAAAATAGACATGGTCTTCAGGGCACTGTTAGTGTCATTTATATGTATCTTTCTAACTTTGCCTGAAACCCTGAGTGTATTATTGTTTGGGTCTGTGTTGTGATACTGTATTTATGCTCTTGGCTTGTTAATAAGTGGAAGGTGATGATTTTGGAAAGAAAAGGTACATGCATATCAGCAAGAGCCCTCTTCTGTTGAAATTGGTTTTTGGCACTCCAGGATAAGTTTAACAAAAACTCCTTCTGCACAGAAAATAAACAGTTGACTTTCTTTTTGGTTTGCATGCAAAGCAGTGTTTTGTGTAGTTAAGTGCCAACCTGAACCCAAGAAAACCTTATTCTTGAAACTTGTTGGAATGAATAATGATTAGAGTCCCAAGTAGCCACTGAATCAATGTTTGTATACCCTATCGAACCATGACACCTGCGCACCTAAACACTGCAAGCTCACACAAGTCTTCAGGTTTCTGGCAAGGTAGCCATACAAGCGTAGTTCACCAAAACAAATCTGCTCCCAACGTGACATTAGAGGTGGAGAAGTTCTCTGAGCTGAGATTTAGAGGAGATTGTTGGGTTCAGGGGTTTGTGACATCTCAATTGCTACCTTCAGGGTGGGTATAAACTGGACAAATGCAGGGAGACAGTCACTCACACAGCCCTAACTGCCTGCCAAACTTACCAGAACACTCCTCAGGCCACACAGCACCTTTGGAGGTAATAGACGCTTTGGTCAACAGACATTTTATGAAAATGGTTACCGGTACATTTCCCCAAGTGTTGATACCAGACACACATTTACAATTGTGATCACAGTGCCATCTCATGATCTTATCATGAGATGACATATCAATGATAATTTCTTCAGCTGAAAGACTGTTCATTATCTTACATATCTCACATGTAACATAAAGTGTAATTCCAGTCCATTACCAGTTCACCCTTTGATAGTTTAAAAAGAAGCAGAGCCATGGATATAAAGAGTTCATCGAACTTCGTTTGAGATTTACAAGATTACATTTCCTAATATCCTAACTGAGTCTAACTGAATAACTTATCACTTGCAGCTCCTTACACGCAAAAGGGTTCCACTCCATTGACTCCTTTAATTATTGTGTTTTTCTGTTCTTGAAAAAGACACAAATGTTCTCTGAACAGCCAATTTGTTTAATTAAAGCGTAATTTCCACATCTTGGTGATGAGATTCCTAGGAAGTAGGAATTCTCTCAGTTAAGCACAAGCATTTTCTTTAAGTGAAATAAAAAAATCTGGCAGTCAAAATCAATGTGGGAGCAGTGAATCGAAACCACTTATGCCAACGATTAAAAGACAGACAGACAGACAGTAAGAAGAAGATTTTCCATTTTGATGTTGTTCTCTATGTTATTGAGAATGTTATATCGGCTTCACCCTTGACTTTTTCCTCATGTTGTTGTGTTACAGACTGAATTGAAAATCGACTAAATTTAGATATTTTTTGTCACTGACAAACACACAATACCCCATAATGTCAGTGGAATTATGTTTTTTGAAATTAAAAAAGCTGAAATGTCTTGAGTCAATAAGTATTCAACCCCTTTGTTATGGCAAGCCTAAATAAGTTGTGTAGAAAAGAATTGCTTAACAAATCACATAATAAGTTGCATGGACTCACTCTGTGTGCAATAATAGTGTTTAACATTATTTTTGAATGACTACCTAATATTTTTACCCCACACATACAATTATCTGTAAGGTCCCTCAGTCGAGCAGTGAATTTCAAACACAGACTCAACCAGAAAGACCAGGCAGGTTTTCCAATGCCTCGCAAAGAAGGGCACCTATTGGTAGATGGATTTTTTCTTTTTTAAAGCAGACATTGAATATCCCTTAGAGCATAGTGAAGTTATTAATTACACTTTTGATGGTGTATCAATACACCGTCCCTACAAAGATACAGGCAACTTTCCTAACTCAGTTGCCGGAGAGGAAGGAAACCTCTCAGGGATTTCAGCATGAGTCCAATGGTGACTTTAAAACAATTACAGAGTGTAATGGCTGTGATAGGAGAAAACTAAGAATGGATCAACAACATTGTACAAAAAATACATGAAATGAAATGTATGCATTCACTACTATAAGTCGCTCTGGATAAGAGCGTCTGCTAAAATGACTAAAATGACAAAAAAAAAATCAACAAAATTTGTAATTACTCCACAATACGAACCTAAATGACAGAGTGAAAAGAAGGAAGCCTGTAAAAAAAAATCCTAAACATGCATCCTGTTTGCAACAAGGCACTAAAGTAATACTGCAGAAAATGTGGCAAAGCAATTAACCTTTTGTCCTGAATGCAAAGTGTTATGTTTGGGGCAAAACCAATACAACACATTACTGAGAACCACTCTCCATTTGTTCAAGCATAGTGGTGGCTGCATCATGTTATGGTTATGTTTGTAATCGTTAAAGACTGGGGAGATTTTTTAGGATAAAAAATAAACGTAATGGAGCTAAGCACAGGCAAAATCCTAGAGGAAAACCTGGTTCGGTCTGCTTTCCACCAGACACTGGGAGATTAAGTCACCTAAAACACAAGGCCAAATTTACACTGGAGTTGCTTATGAAGAAAACAGTGAATGTTCCTGAGTGACCGAGTTACAGTTTTGACTTAAATCTGCTTGAAAATGACTTGAAAATGGTAGTCTAGCAATGATCAACAACCAATTTGACAGAGCTTGAAGAATTTTGAAAAGAACAATGGGCAAATATTGCACATTCCAGGAGTGTAAAGCTCTTAGAGACATAGCCAGAACAACTCACAGCTTTAATCACTGCCAAAGGAGCTTCTGCAAGGTATTGAATCAGGGGTGTGAATACTTATGCACATTTGATATTTCTGTATTTAAATTTCAATACATTTGCAAAAATGTCTAAAACGTTTTCACTTTGTCATTATGGGGTACTTTGTGTAGATGGGTGAGACACAACAAAGTGTAGAATAAGTTAAGGGGTATGAATACTTTCGGAAGGCACTGTATGTAACTAATGGTATATCATCATACATTACTTTTAGGATTATTTCTATAAATATTAAATGTATTCTTTCTTTTGTGGATGATCGCAGGCCCACAGACCACTAGCAAGGTTTTCCTTTGCGTTTGTGCCTCCCAACAATAAAGGAGAAATCTCTCATCACTTGTCAACCCCCCCCGCTTACACCCAGCACAGTGTCACGTTCACCCTCAAATTCAGATCCTCTGGAGGTTGATCAAAAATGGAACGTTGTGACATGTTGACAGTGTAATGTGCCAAAAAGAAAGTGACAAGAGAACCATTCGCCTCAACATCCTATATGTTTGCCATCTAGAATAGGGGTGTCAAAGTCATTTTGCCCTGGGGGCCACATATCCATAGTTTTTGTAATTTTCGATGCTCTAGACTGTCTAGCTTTCATTTCTGTGATTATTATCCAGCTGGACACAGTAAAGAGATGGTATGAACGTAAGTCCATTCTCATTTCTACAGTTTCCAGTTGGTTTTAGTCATTTTAAGGTATATTGAGTTCGTTCCCTCCCTAACACAATAAAACATGTAATGTTTGACACCCCTGATCTAAAAGTATGTTTGTCAAAATACCGATGGTATTATAGCTTGTTGCCTAATAAACACAACTATGGAGATCATTTAAGCACACTGGAGGAGAATAATGAACAATTGATTGGGAGTGGCAATCGTGGGGCCTGTGTGTGGTGTGTGTGTGTGTGTGTGTGTGTGTGTGTGTGTGTGTGTGTGTGTGTGTGTGTGTGTGTATGAGCCGCTAGGAATGCTGGGTATTAATAGACCAGTAGGACACAGCCCCAGTCAGAACATCAGCAAAGGAGAAACAGATACAAATATCTCATTGTAAGAAGACTGTCTCAGTCACCTTCACCAATGTGATTAATCACAGCAATGACATGGGTTGTCATGAAAAGTTCAATAGATTTTATTGTTTGAAGTAATTTGAGGGCATCAGCACAGTAGATCACTGAAGATTCAGAATACTCATAATACTGTAGGTCTTTCAGAATTCCCATGAGAACAAAATTATTCAGTTCATTTCTGAGTGAGAAGACAATTCCCTTATGGAACTTTCATACTTCCCAAAATACTTGTTTGACTATCTAAATGCCCATTGAAATGATCATGGCATGACAACAGAGATGGTTGCTGAATACACCATTAGACAGAAGAAGCGAAGAATGCAAAGAAAATTAGGTATTCTTAGTGTAATCCCTACGAGTCATCACAACTAAACAAATTGAAGAAGGTCGTGTCACTTGCAGATGCATTCATGAAAAATTACCTTAAATATCTTCTTTTTTTTTAAGGTGTTTTACAAAGTCAAAATCAAGAGGTTGGAATCACGTGTAAGGCACAGGTTTGCAAGTCCTTCATATTTGCTCATCAGACCATGGAGAAATGTGCTGATTGAAATAATTGCCCGTGTTCAGTCACTGCTTTGATTCCTGGAGCACTCTCTCCTCCAGCTCAGCGTAACGCCTCAACAGGGGAGCGAACACCTGAAACAAAAAAGACAAAGAAATCCCAGTGAGAACCTAAATGTGCTATATAAGCAAAAAACTATTGAAGAATATCCATTTCATTAGTGCTATGTGGTAAAGTGATCAGCGGACAATGCTGAATAACACTCCTCTACAGATACCCTTTTTGAACTACTGTTCTGAACCCGACCCGAACCGCCCCGTACGGTACGGTACTGGCCCAGATATTTCTTATTCAAATTGTCATTTCCTTTTTGTTAAAAGAGTATATGGTGGATGTGTAACCAGATCAGATCAGTACGGCTCGTCTCAACTCAGTAGTGTAAAAAGTGGTATATGGTTGAATGTATAACCAGCCAGCCCAGTCTAAGTTAGCTCGGCTCAGAGGTATGAAAAGGCTACCAGACCTTAGAGTTTTTTTTAGGTCTGAAAAGTAGTCCAAATAAAGTGGTTTGCCAGCCCAGAGGCCAGAAAATTGGGTTATTTTCTCCCCTTGTGGTGGATGGACACGCATGGTTGAGTGGTTAAGAGCAGGGCATAGCAGCAGACACCGAGCCAGGATGGCCTTTCTTCTGAAAATACACTGTGGACAGCATCAGTCATTTTGCTTTGAAAAGTCACAGTCAGCCAGGACACTGTTTGTCTGCCCTTAGAACCCTGTGTGTGGTGTGGGGGGGGGGGGGGGGGGGGGGGGGGGGTTACTATCCTTATGGGGACCAGAAGTCCTCACAAGGATAGTAAAACAAGGACAATACTGACAAGTGGGGACAAAAAGGCTTTTTAAGGCTTAGAGGTTAGGTTTAGTGTTAGGGTTACAATTAGGGTTAGGGTTAGAGTTAGGATTAGGGTTAGAATTACTGTTAGGATTAGGGGTTAGGTTTAGTGTTAGGGTTACAATTAGGGTTAGGGTCAGAATTACTGTTAGGATTAGGGGTTAGGTTTAGTGTTAAGGTTACAATTAGGGTGAGAATTACTGTTAGGATTAGGGGTTAGGTTTAGGGTTAGGAGATCAGTTTATTTTTAGGGGTTAGGGTTTTGGGGTTAAGGTTAGGGTTGGGGTTAGGTTTAGGGAAAATAGGAATTTTAATGGGAATCAATTGTTTGGTCCCCACAAAGATAGTTAAACAAATGTGTGTGTGTGTGTGTGTGTGTGTGCGTGCGTACAGTGAGAAGAATATTGATATTGATTGAGTCTTCAACTCCAGTCTGAAACCTTTTTATTTCACATCCATTAGACTTGGTCATTGTATTAGGGCTATACAAAAACACTTGAGAATAACATCAATCTTTGAATTTAGCTCAACTTTCACATGGTCCTAGCTTTAGACTGAGGTGACCTTGTTTACAAATGTTTAATTAGCATGTCAAACACAAAGAGAGGAAAGCAACATTGATTGCATCATTGTACAGAAAACATATCATAGTCTAGTCTTGCACATCCTAGGAAATAACATGACAATCACCACATGAGTACTTATGGTGCAAAGCATGCTGGATGGATGGATGAAAGATGGTTGGATAGATGGATGGATCACTGCCTGTCCATGGCTCTCTGTTCTCCTTCTGTTCTGCCTTTCACTCGTCCTGCTTTTCACTCTGCCCTTCTTTCCGGTCTCTCTCCCCCATCCATCTATCCCCCTGACTCCATTTCTCTGGTCCTCTCTATCCCCCTGACTCCATTCCCCTGGTCCTCTCTTTCTGAGCCCTGACTCCATTCCCCTGGTCCTCTATATCCCCCTGACTCCATTCCCCTGGTCCTCTCTATCCCCCTGACTCCATTCCCCTGGTCCTCTCTATCCCCCTGACTCCATTTCCCTGGTCCTCTCTATCCCCCTGACTCCATTCCCCTGGTCCTCTCTTTCTGAGCCCTGACTCCATTTCCCTGGTCCTCTCTTTCTGAGCCCTGACTCCATTCCCCTGGTCCTCTCTATCCCCCTGACTCCATTTCCCTGGTCCTCTCTATCCCCCTGACTCCATTCCCCTGGTCCTCTCTTTCTGAGCCCTGACTCCATTCCCCTGGTCCTCTCTTTCTGAGCCCTGACTCCATTCCCCTGGTCCTCTCTATCCCCCTGACTCCATTCCCCTGGTCCTCTCTATCCACCTGGCTCCATTCTCCTGGTCCTCTGTATCTCCCTGACTCCATTTCCCTGGTCCTCTCTATCCACCTGACTCCATTCCCCTGGTCCTCTCTAGCCACCTGGCTCCATTCTCCTGGTCCTCTCTATCCCCCTGGCTCCATTCCCCTGGTTCTCTGTATCCCCCCTGACTCCATTCTCCTGGTCCTCTATATCCCCCTGGCTTCATTCCCCTGGTCCTCTCTATCCCCCTGACTCCATTCCCCTGGTCCTCTCTTTCTGAGCCCTGACTCCATTCCCCTGGTCCTCTCTATCCCCCTGACTCCATTCCCCTGGTCCTCTCTATCCACCTGGCTCCATTCTCCTGGTCCTCTGTATCTCCCTGACTCCATTTCCCTGGTCCTCTCTATCCACCTGACTCCATTCCCCTGGTCCTCTCTAGCCACCTGGCTCCATTCTCCTGGTCCTCTCTATCCCCCTGGCTCCATTCCCCTGGTTCTCTGTATCCCCCCTGACTCCATTCTCCTGGTCCTCTATATCCCCCTGGCTTCATTCCCCTGGTCCTCTCTATCCCCCTGACTCCATTCCCCTGGTCCTCTCTTTCTAAGCCCTGACTCCATTCCCCTGGTCCTCTCTATCCCCCTGGCTCCATTCCCCTGGTCCTCACTTTCTGAGCCCTGACTCCATTCCCCTGGTCCTCTCTATCCACCTGACTCCATTCTCCTGGTCCTCTCTATCCCCCTGACTCCATTCCCCTGGTCCTCTCTATCCCCCTGACTCCATTCCCCTGGTCCTCTCTATCCCCCTGACTCCATTCCCCTGGTCCTCTCTATCCACCTGACTCCATTCCCCTGGTCCTCTCTATCCCCCTGGCTCCATTCCCCTGGTCCTCTCTATCCCCCTGACTCCATTCCCCTGGTCCTCTCTATCCACCTGACTCCTTTCACTTGCTTGCTGTCTGCCATACCCCTGCCCCCATTCTCACTGCTCCAGCCCTCTACCTCCAATGCCCCTCCCCATCTCTACCCGCCCCTCTCCCTTCCTCTGTGGAGTGTTGGCTCTAGGCCAGAGCTCCATGGTGCCACAGCGTATCATGCCAGAGCAGGGTGGCTAATCACACCAGTGTCAGCAGTTGGCCGGGGCCACCATGCACCAACGCTGTGCAATGCTCAGGAAATTAGATTGACATAACACTGCTGGAGGGAGTGTGTGCACGTGTGTGTGGTCGCACACAAAATCTTCTCTCCGCCCCATGGTGAAATGTGTAGAATTGCAGCAAACTTGCTTTAAAACTGCAACATTTTCTCCACGCTTCATGGCGAAAGTTGTAGAATTGCAGGAAATGAACCTCTGACTGCATGTGTGTGTATGGATGTGGGTACACAGATTTGAGGCCCCCACCCCCATCAAAGTTGCCCATCCATGGACTAGGCTTTTAAACAAAGAAATGTAGGGGGTAGATCAGCTTTAATATTGCGGATAGATTGCAGCTTCCATCATTTCCAATACCCCACACATTTTGGGGTAAATATACAGTACCAGTCAAAAGTTTGGACACACCTGGTTTTTCTTTATTTTTTACTATTTTCTACATTGCAGAATAATAGTGAAGACATCAAAACTATGGAATTGTCACAGGCGTCGTACAGAACAGACCAAGGCGCAGTGTGTAGAGTGCTCATTCTTAATTTATTATAGGAGAACACTTAAACAGAAAAAATACAACGACCAACAGTTCCGTAAGGTACAAAGACTATAATGGAAAACAACCACCCACAAAACCCAAAGGAAAACAGCCTAAGTATGGCTTCCAATCAGAGACAACAAAAGACACCTGCCTCTGATTGGAAACCGTACTCTGCCAAACCTGGAAAATGAAACATAGAAAATGAAAACTAGAACACATTCCCCTAGAAACCAACAAACCCCAAAACACACAAAACAACCCCCCTGCCACGCCCTGACCATTCTACTATGGCAAAAGACCCTTTTACCTGGTCAGGACGTGACAGAAATAACACACATGGAATCATGTAGTAACCAAAAAAGTATTAAACAAATTCAAATATATTTTACATTTGAGATTCTTCAAAGTAGCCACCCTTTGCCTTGATGACAGCTTTGCACACGCTTGGCATTCTCTTAACCAGCTTCATGAGGTAGTCATCTGGAATGCATTTCAATTAACAGGTGTGCCTTGTTAAAAGTTAATTTGTGCCATTTCTTTCCTTCTTAATGCGTGTGAGCCAATCAGTTGTGTTGTGACAAGGTAGGGGTGGTATACAGAAGATATATATAGTTTTAAACCACCAAGACTCTTCCTAGAGCTGGCCGCCCAGCCTATCTGAGCAATGGTCACTCACTCTGACAGAGCTCTAGAGTTCCTCTGTGAAGATGGGAGAACCTTCCAGAAGGAGAACTATCTCTGCAGCACTCCACCAATCAGGCCTTTATGGTAGAGTGGCCAGACGGAAGCCACTCTTACGGTTAAAAAATAAAAAAAAGATGGTGGCAGCATCATGCTGTGGGGATGTTTTTCAGCTGCAGGGACTGGGAGACTAGTTGGGATTGCGGGAAAGATGAACAGAGCAAAGTACAGAGAGATCCTTGATGAAAACCTGCTCCAGAGCGCTCAGGACCTCAGACTGGGGTGAAGGTTCACTTTCCAACAGGACAACGACCCTAAGCACACAGCCAAGACAATGCAGGAGTGGCTTTGGGACAAGTTTCTGAATGTCCTTGAGTGGCCCAGCCAGAGCCCGGACTGGAACCATATTTAACATCTCTGGAGAAACCTGAAAATAGCTGTGCAGCAAGGCTCCCCATCCAACCTGACAGAGCTTGAGAGGATCTGCAGAGAAGAATGGGAGAAACTCCCCAAATACAGGTGTGCCAAGCTTGTAGTGTCATACCCAAGAAGACTCAAGGTGCTTCAACAAAGTGCTGAGTAAAGGGTCTGAATACTTAGGTAATACTCCTATCTCGGAGCTCTACGAACAATGCCTTCGACCTCATGGCTTGGTTTTTGATCTGACACTATCAACTGTGGGACCTTATATAAACAGGTGTTTGCCTTTCCAAATCATGTCCAATCAATTGAATATACCACAGGTTCCCTTTGACATTATGGGGTATTGTGTGTAGATTGATGAAAAAAAACGAATAATTTAATCAGTTTTCAAATAAGGCTGTAATGTAACAAAATGTGTAAAACGTAAAGGGGTCCGAAAAATGGATGGACGACCCAATAAGCAGCTTAGGTGAAAAATCAGATACATCTCACTCCACATTTCCTTCAGTGAATCTAATCCTCTTGCAATTTAAATCAAATCAAATAGTATTAGTCACATACGCCGAATACAACAGGTGTAGACATTACTTACAATGCAGTTAAAAAATATATATATTTGAAATACGGATAAGAATAAGAAATAAAAGTAACAAGTAATTAAAGAACAGCAGTAAAATAAAAATAGCGAGACTATATACAGGGGGGTACCGGTACAGAGTCAATGTGCGGGGGCACCGGTTAGTTGAGGTAATATGTACATGAGGTAGAGTTATTAAAGTTACTATGCATAGATGATAACAACAGAGTAGCAGTGGTGTAAAAGAGGGGGAGAGGGGCAATGCAAATAGTCTGGGTAGCCATTTAATTAGATGTTCAGGAGTCTTATGGCTTGGGGGTAGAAGCTGTTTAGAAGCCTCTTGGACCTAGACTTGGCGCTCCGGTACCGCTTGCCGTGCAGTAGCAGAGAGAACAGTCTATGACTAGGGTGGCTGGTGTCTTTGACCATTTTTGAGGCCTTCCTTTGACACCGCCTGGTATAAAGGTCCTGGATGGCAGGAAGCTTGGCCCCAGTGATGTACTGGGCCGTTCGCACTACCCTCTGTAGTGATCTCGATGGTGCAGCTGTAGAATCTTTTGAGGATCTGAGGATCCATGGCAAATCTTTTCAGTCTCCTGAGGGGGAATAGGTTTTGTCATGGCCTCTTCACAACTGTCTTGGTGTGCTTGGACCATGTTAGTTTGTTGGTGATGTGGACACCAAGGAACTTGAGGCTATCATCCTGCTCCACTGCAGCCCCGTCAATGCGAATGGGGGCGTGCTCAGTCCTCTGTTTCCTGTAGTCCACAATCATCTCCTTTGTCTTGATCACGTTGAGGGAGAGGTTGTTGTCCTGGCACCACACAGCCAGGTCTCTGACCTCCTCCCTATAGGCTGTCTCGTCATTGTCGTTGATCAGGCCTACCACTGTGTTGTCATCGGCAAACTTAATGATGGCGTTAGAGTCGTGCCTGGCCGTGCAGTCATGAGTGAACAGGGAGTACAGGAAGGGACTGAGCACGCACCCTGAGGGGCCCCTGCGGCCTTGTGGCTCCCGTGTGGCTCAGTTGGTAGAGCATGGTGTTTGCAACGCCAGGGTTGTGGGTTCGATTACCACGGGGGACCAGTACAGAGAACAAAATGTATGAAATGTATGCATTCACTACTGTAAGTCGCTCTGGATAAGAGTGTCTGCTAAAATGACTAAAATGTAAAAATGTCTTACTCACATTGGCTGCGGAGAGCGTGATCACACAGTCTTCCGGAACAGCTGGTGCTCTCATGCATGTTTCAGTGTTATTTGCCTCGAAGTGAGCATAGAAGTAGTTTAGCTCGTCTGGTAGGCTCGTGTTACTGGGCAGCTCTCGGCTGTGCTTCCCTTTGTAGTCTGTAATGGTTTGCAAGCCCTGCCACATCCGACGAGCGTCAGAGTCGGTGTGGTACGATTCGATCTTAGTCCTGTATTGACGCTTTGCCTGTTTGATGGTTCATCAGAGGGCATAGCGGGATCTCTTATAAGCTTCCGGGTTAGAGTCCTGCTCCTTGAAAGCGACAGCTCTAGCCTTTAGGACAGTGCGGATGTTGCCTGTAATCCATGGCTTCTGGTTGGGGTATGTACGTATGGTCACTGTGGGGACTACGTCATCAATGAACTTATTGATGAAGCCAATGAATGATGTGGTGTACTCCTCAATGCCATCGGAGAAATCCCAGAACATATTCCAGTCTGTGCTAGCAAAACAGTCCTGTAGCTTAGCATCTGCTTCATCTGACCACTTAATCGATCTCGTCACTGGTGTTTCCTGCTTGAATTTTTGCTTGTAAGCAGGAATCAGGAAGATAGAATTATGGTCAGAGTTGCCAAATGGAGGGCGAGGGAGAGCTTTGTATGCATCTCTGTGTGTGGAGTAAAGGTGGTCCAGAGTTTTTCCCCTTCTGGTTGCACATTTAACATGCTGAAATAAATTTGGTAAAATGGATTTAAGTTTCCCTGCATTGAAGTCCCCGGCTACTAGGAGCGCCGCCTCTGGGTGAGTGTTTTCTTGTTTGCTTATGACGGAATACAGCTCATTCAATGCTGTCTTAGTGCCAGACTCTGTGGTGAGAGTCTGTGGTGGTATGTAAACAGCTACGAAAAATACAGATGAAAACTCTAGGTAGACAGTGTGGTCTACAGCTTATCATGAGATACTCTACCTCAGGCGAGCAACATTTAAACGTGTTAACCCTCGCAAGGCTGCCGGCCCAGACGGACCAGCTGGCTGGTGTGTTTATGGACATATTCAATTAATCCCCATCTCAATCTGCTGTTCCCACATGCTTCAAGAGGGCCACCATTGTTCCTGTTCCCAAGAAAGCTAAGGTAACTGAGCTAAATGACTATCGCCCCATAGCACTGAGAGACTAGTCAAGGACCTTATCAACTCCACCCCACCTGACACCCTAGACCCACTCCAATTTGCTTACCGCCCCAATAGGTCCAGAGACAATGCAATCGCAATCACACTGCACACTGCCCTAACCCATCTGGACAAGAGGAATACCTATGTAAGAATGCTGTTCATAGACTACAGCTCAGCATTTAACACCATTGTACCCTCCAAACTCGACATTAAGCTCGAGACCCTGGGTCTCAACCCCGCCCTGTGCAACTGGGTCCTGGACTTCCTGACGGGCCGCCCCCTGGTGGTGAGGGTAGGAAACATCTCCACCCCGCTGAGGCCCCACAAGGGTGCGTACTCAGCCCTCTCCTGTACTCCCTGTTCACCCATGACTGCGTGGCCATGCACGCCTCCAACTCAATCATCAAGTTTGTGTGGTGTCAGGAAAATAACTTCACACTCAATGTCAACAAAACAAAGGAGATGATCGTGGACTTCAGGAAACAGTAGAGGGTGCAGCCCCCTATCCACATCGACGGGACAGTAGTGGAGAAGGTGGAAAGTTTTAAGTTCCTCGGCGTACACATCACGGACAAACTGAAATGGTCCACCCACATAGACAGTGTGGTGAAGAAGGCGCAGCAGCGCCTCTTCAACCTCAGGAGGCTGAAGAAATTTGGCTTGTCATCAAAAACACAAACTTTTACAGATGCTCCGCCCACAACCGTAAGGCTCTCCAGAGGGTAGTGAGGTCTGCACAACGCATCACTGGGGGCAAACTACCTGCCCTCCAGGACACCTATACCACCCGATGTCACAGGAAGGCGAAAAAGATCATCAAGGACAACAACTACCCGAGCCACTCTCTGTTCACCCCGCTATCATCCAGAAGGCGAGGTCAGTACAGGTGCATCAAAGCTGGGACCGAGAGACTGAAAAACAGCTTCTATCTCAAGGCCATCAGACTGTTAAACAGCCATCACTAACATAGAGACGCTGCTGCCAACATACTGACTCAAATCTCTAGCCACTTTAATAATTAAAAATTGGATGTAATAAATGTATCACTAGCCACTTTAAACAATGCCACTTTATATAATGTTTACATACCCTACATTACTCATCTCATATGTATATACTGTACTCTATACCATCTACTGCATCTTGCCTATGCCGTTTGGACATCGCTCATCCATATATTTTTATGTACATATTCTTATTCATTCCTTTACACTTGTGTGTATTAGGTAGTTGTTGTGAAATTGTTAGATTACTTGTTAGATATTACTGCATGGTCGGAACTAGAAGCACAAGCATTTCGCTACACTCGCATTAACATCTGCTAACCATGTGTATGTGACAAATAAAATTTGATGAAGATATCGTGCACCAGCTGTTATTTACAAAAATACATAGTCCGCCACCACTTGTCTTACCAGACGCTGCTGTTCTATCCTGCCGGTACAGCGTATAACCAGCCAGCTGTATGTTGATAGTGTCGTCGTTCAGCCACGACTCCGTGAAACATAAGATATTACAGTTTTGAATGTCCTGTTGGTAGTTTAATCTTCCGCGTAGATCATCAATTTTATTCTCCAAAGATTGCACGTTTGCTAGCAGAAGTGGGGGTTTATTCGATCGCCTACAAATTCTCAGAAGGCAGCCCGCCCTCTGGCCCCTTTTTCTCTGCCTCCTCTTCACGCAAATCATAGGGATCTGGGCCTGTTCCCGAGAAAGCAGTATATTATTCGGGTCGGGCTCGTCAGACTCGTTAAAGGAAAAAAAGAATTCTGACAGTCGTGGTGAGTAATTGCAGTCCTGATGTCCAAAAGTTATTTTTGGTCATAAGAGACGGTAGCGGCAACATTATGTACAAAATAAGTTGAAATAAATGAAAAATAAATGAACAAAAAAACAAAACAAAAAAACGCCAGCCTTCTCCGGCGCCATAGTTACTTCTCCCGAGTCTATAGAGATTGCATTGCGGGAGTGTATATTTGGGGAAAAAAGGAGGGGTGAAAGATATTTTCCTCTGCCAGCCTGTGCCCCATCCCTAAGAAAATAGCTTTCTGCCCCCTTGACACCATCCATTAATGTTGTGCTATGGGGGGGGGCATACTAACAGAATTGTGTTGTATTGTACATGTCAACAGCACACTCAATTTGGAAAGTGTAATAGACATTTAGTACAACTAGTGTGTGCGTGGTGTGTGTGTTGGTTGGTTTTTCTATCCTTGTGGGGACCTAAAATCCACAAACGGCCCCACAAGGACAGTAAAACAAGGAAAATTCTCCCTCGTGGGGACATTTCCAATGACCCCATGAACTTAGGGGTTAGGTTTAGGGTTAGAATTAGGGTTAGGGGTTAGTGGTTAGGTTTAGGGTTACGGGTTAGGGTAAGGGGTTAGGTTTAGGGTTATGGGTTAGGCTTAGGTTAAATAGGATTTTGAATGGAAATCAATTTTAGGTCCCCCGAGGATAGAAGAACAAAACGTGCGTGTAAGGTAAACACCAATTAAAGAACCCTCTGAATAGTGTGGTCTCTGCTGACCTCTGACAATCTCTATGAAGGGAGATAAAGACCCAGCGTTTCCACAGCAACAACACCCCGATGCCCCAGAGAACAGTGGGTAGTGTGGTACACTAACACTCCTCTCCTTTTGGCCGGGTAGTCCCTTCTATGGGCCACATCAATCAGGTCTCAGAGAGAAATCTCAGAGAGGCCTATGCACATCCATGATTTCTTATGTCGATAAAAAGGACCAACAGTATTAGGGTAAAAAAGGGATATTCACACACTGATTTATGCTCTCAATAAACTGTGAAGGTTTATTTCAAAAGCTGTGTTAGCTATCTGTTAGCCTACAAATCCCTGACCAGAACTAACATTGTGCAACATCAGCATGCTAGCAGTTAACATTAAAAAGTACAAGGCTTTGTGATTCACTCAATTCCTTTTTATAGTTTAGTAAAACTGTCCAGGGTGGTGTATACTTAATCTAAAACTTCTGCTTTTCCCAGCAACACCATGTAGCTAAGTAGCTGTCGTTAATATGGAGGGCGGATGTTCGACGGGTTTGCATAAAAGTGCAATGAACGGTAATCCGGCATGTCTGATTGCTGCCAGCTCCTTAATAGGTTGCCGCCGCCGCCCTGACAGCTAAACGTATTCCCGCCCAACAGGGGCTGACACGTGATCTGCAATGAATTCCCACCGGGGCCTAGCAAATATAGAGTATTCTAATATCACACAAACACACAGCGCTCCTCGGTCCCTCAGACCACATTCAAAGATACGCTGCCGAGAAGCTAGAACAAAAGGCACACTTCAGAGAAGCAGCGCCGTAGTTAATGTACTGTGAAACCGACTGAGACAACATCACCTTAAAGCTCAATAGGTAGGCTAAAGTGACGTGAAAGTGATTGAAAGGTCTATTAACAACACAAAGATAAGCTACTGTACATAAAGTACATCATGTACTCTCCATACAGTACATGAAGTTCCCTGGTTCTTTCAACAGCTGTAAGATGTAGGATCTTAATTTGATCACCCTGTTACAGGAGAGCTTTCCTGAAATGCAGAAAATGTAAAACTTGTAGTGTATTTGAGGTTTTAAAAGGCTTCTGAAGTTTGTAATTTCCACTTAAATATGTTTGATTTGATTTTCCCTTACGAAAAACTCCTACAAAAATGTCCAAATAGTAATTCACATTTCCTGTTGCTTCAGGATTCTTTTTCCAGCTGTAACAAAATGGCTCAAATTAAGACCCTACACCTGTACAGGTCCAGAGCTGATCTTCTGCAGACAATGAAAGAGATGACGGCAAAACAACTGTGTCTTTCATAACATTTCAAAGCAGTCATTTTCTATCTTTAGGAATACAAACAATACAGTGTGTGTGAGTGTGTGTGTGTCATGTTCCGTAGCCTCAGCCCATTGAGGGACGGAGAGGAGAAACAACATGTATGACTTTCAGCACATTCAGAACATATACTAGACTACTGTGTATAGGAATATAACAGACCAGGCAACAACACACTTTATATTTTGATTGGTAGCCAATTAATGGAAAAATAAAACACACAAGATTTACATTGCTGTCTCATTACGAAGAACATCGTCATTCACTGGGTGTGAAATGGGTCCCACACGCTGTCTCGCAAAACAGTATAATAATCAAAGGCTTCTAAATTTATAGCGCTGCAGGAGGAAACCCTGTTCGATGTGCTACATCATGCATGTAATAAGCAGTTGTGAAATTTCTCATTGTTATTTATGAAGAATACTGAATTATTTAAAGGTACATCATGAGAAAAACCTGCAAAACATCTCCTCACTAATACTGGAATCATCTTAAGAAACCCAGACAGTTTGGTAGCTACATGTATCTTTTACGTTCCTCTTGTAAAATATTTAAAATACATGCATTTTTCATGTGATATAAATGCATTATAAAAAGTGTATTTACATCTCATATAGTATTGTCAGTTTGTAATGACAGAAAGGTACAAGTTTGATATCAATTTAGCCCATATTTCCCCATTCCCAAAAAATACCCTTCCAAATCAATGGCAGTCTAATTTCACTTACCACTGTTTGCCCCCCATACACACCAAAAATTAGGACTGATATCTATATGCATATACAGTGAGGGGAAAAAGTATTTGATCCCCTGGCGATTTTGTACGTTTGCCCACTGACAAAGAAATTATCAGTCTATCATTTTAATGGTAGGTTTATTTGAACAGTGAGAGACAGAATAACAACAAAAATAATCCAGAAAAACGCATGTCAAAAATGTTATAAATTGATTTGCATTTTAATGAGGGAAATAAGTATTTGACCCACTCTCAATCAGAAAGATTTCTGTCTCCCAGTGTCACTATCGTCTAAAGGATTGGACCAAGGCGCAGCGTGTTGAGTGCTCATCTTCCTTTATTATGAGTGAACACTTGAACAAAATAAACAAACGACAGTTGCGTAAGGTACTTCGACTATACGAAAAACAACCACCCACAACCCACAGGAAAAAACAGGCTGCCTAAGTATGGCTTCCAATCAGAGACAATGAAAGACACCTGCCTCTGATTGGAAACCATACTCGGCCACACATAGAAAATGAACATAGAAAATGAAAACTAAAACAAATCCCCATGAAACAAACCAACCCCAAAACACACAAAAACAACACCCCCTGCCACGCCCTGACCATACTACAATGACAAATGACCCCTTTTACTGGTCAGGACGTGACAGTACCCCCCCCCCCCCCCCGAAGGTGCAGACCCCGACTGCACCTCAAAACAAAAAACCCCACAAAAACAACCCCAAACCTAAAGGGAGGGAAGGGAGGGTGGCACCGTCAACGACGGTTCCTGTGCTACACCCCCCCTTCGCCAATCCTCCCACTACGGAGGTGGCTCTGGCTCCGGGCGTAGCTCCTGTTCTGCGCTGCCGACCCCCGCTGGAGGCTCTGGGCTGTAGACCGTTGCTGAAGACTCTGGGCTGCAGACCACCGCTGAAGGCTCTGGGCTGCAGACCAACGCTGAAGGCTCTGGGCTGCAGACCAACGCTGAAGGCTCTGGGCTGCAGACCGTCGTTGGAGGCCCCGGACTGGGAGGCGTCGCTGGAGGCCCCGGACTGGGAGGCGTCGCTGGAGGCCCCGGACTGGGAGGCGTCGCTAGAGGCCCCGGACTGGGAGGCGTCGCTAGAGGCCCGGACTGGGAGGCGTCGCTAGAGGCCCCGGACTGGGAGGCGTCGCTGGAGGCCCCGGACTGGGAGGCGTCGCTGGAGGCCCCGGACTGGAAGGCGTCGCTGGAGGCCCCGGACTGGGAGGCGTCGCTGGAGGCCCCGGACTGGGAGGCGTCGCTGGAGGCCCCGGACTGGGAGGCGTCGCTGGAGGCTCCGGGCTGAGGAGCGTCGCTGGAGGCTCCGGGCTGAGGAGCGTCGCTGGAGGCTCCGGGCTGAGGAACGTCGCTGGAGGCTCCGGGCTGAGGAACGTCGCTGGAGGCTCCGGGCTGAGGAACGTCGCTGGAGGCTCCGCGCTGAGTAGCGTCTCTGTAGGTTCCGGACTGGGGACCTTCGCTGCAGGCTCCGTGCCATGGGTCATCACTACTGGTTCCGCGTCATGGATAATCACTGGAGGCTTTGTGCCATGGATCATCACTGGAGGCTCCGGGCCATGGGTTATCACTGGAGGCTTTGTGCCTTGGATCATCCCTACGGGCTCCGGGCCATGGATCATCACTGGAGGCTTCATGCCATGGATTATCGCTGGAGACGTCGGACCATTGACCATCATTAGAGGCTTCCTTCGGGGTGCTGGAACTGGTCTCACCGGACTGGGGAGACATACTTCGGACCGCGTGCTCACAGCAGGCACCGGCCTTACCGGGCTATGGTGGCGCACTGGAAGTCTGCTAAGTGGGGCTGGCATAGGAGGCGCCAGGCTAGTCACACACACCTTCAGGCTAGTGCAGGGAGCATGAACAGGACATACTGGGCTCTGGTGATGCACTGGAGGTCTGCTACGTAGGGCTGGCATAGGAGCCGCCAGGCTAGTCACACACACCTCCGGGCTAGTGCGGGGAGCAGGAACAGGGCGTACTGGGCTATGGTGGCGCACTGGAGGTAGAGTGTGCGGAGCAGGCACAGGGTACACTGGGTCTTGGAGGCGCACTGGAGGTCTGGAGCGCACGGCCTGCACAACCCGCCCTGGCTGGATACTCAACTCCGCTCGATCACTGCGGGGTGTGGGCACAGTTCGCACCGGCCTTTGTATGCGCCCTGACGACACAGTGCGCGTCACCGCAAAATACGGTGTCTGCTCCATCACTTGCTCTTCATAGTAAGCCCAGGAAGTTGTCTCAGGACTCCATCCTGACCCTGCCCAACTCCCCTTGTACCCCCCCCCCCTAAAAAATGGGGGCTGCCTCTCAGTCTTGCCTTTAGGTGCATTTAGAGCCTCCTCTCGTCGCCGCTCTGCTCTTGCTGCCTCCACTTCTTCCCATGGACGGCGATTCCATCCCTTCTGGATCTCCTCCCATGTCCAGGATCCCTTGCCGTCCAATATCTGCTCCCATGTCTATTCCTCCTGCTGCTCCTTCTTACGCTGCTTGGTCCTTCGGTGGTGGGTGATTCTGTCACAATCGTCTAAAGGATTGGACCAAGGCGCAGCGTGTTGAGTGCTCATCTTTCTTTATTATGAGTGAACACTTAAACAAAATAAACAAACGACAGTTGCGTAAGGTACTACGACTATACTAAAAACAACCACCCACAACCCACAGGAAAAAACAGGCTGCCTAAGTATGGCTTCCAATCAGAGACAACGAAAGACACCTGCCTCTGATTGGAAACCATACTCGGCCACACATAGAAAATGAACATAGAAAATGAAAACTAGAACAAATCCCCATGAAACAAACCAACCAACCCCAAAACACACAAAAACAACACCCCCTGCCACGCCCTGACCATACTACAATGACAAATGACCCCTTTCACTGGTCTGGACGTGACACCCAGGTGTCTTTTATACAGGTAACGAGCTGAGATTAGGAGCACACTCTTAAAGGGAGTGCTCCTAATCTCAGTTTGTTACCTGTATAAAAGACACCTGTCCACAGAAGCAATCAATCAATCAGATTCCAAACTCTCCACCATGGCCAAGACCAAAGAGCTCTCCAAGGATGTCAGGGACAAGATTGTAGACCTGGAATGGGCTACAAGACCATCACCAAGCAGCTTGGTGAGAAGGTGACAACAGTTGGTGCGATTATTTGCAAATGGAAGAAACACAAAAGAACTGTCAATCTCCCTCGGCCTGGGGCTCCATGCAAGAACTCACCTCGTGGAGTTGCAATGATCATGAGAACGGTGAGGAATCAGCCCAGAACTACACGGGAGGATCTTGTCAATGATCTCAAGGCAGCTGGAACCATAGTCACCAAGAAAACAATTGGTAACACACTACGCCGTGAAGGACTGAAATCCTGAGGCGCCCGCAAGGTCCCCCTGCTCAAGAAAGCACATATACATGCCCGTCTGAAGTTTGCCAATGAACATCTGAATGATCCAGAGGACAACTGGGTGAAGGTGTTGTGGTCAGATGAGACCAAAATGGAGCTCTTTGGCATCAACTCAACTCGCCGTGTTTGGAGGAGGAGGAATGCTGCCTATGACCCCAAGAACATCATCCCCACCGTCAAACATGGAGGTGGAAACATTATATGCTTTGGGGGTGTTTTTCTGCTAAGGGGAGAGGACAACTTCACTGCATCAAAGGGACGATGGACGGGGCTATGTACCGTCAAATCTTGGGTGAGAACCTCCTTCCTTCAGCCAGGGCATTGAAAATGGGTCGTGGATGGGTATTCCAGCATGACAATGACCCAAAACACACGGCCAAGGCAACAAAGGAGTGGCTGAAGAAGAAGCACATTAAGGTCCTGGAGTGGCCTAGCCAGTCTCCAGACCTTAATCCCATAGAAAATCTGTGGAGGGAGCTGAAGGTTCGAGTTGCCAAACGTCAGCCTCAAAACCTTAATGTCTTGGAGAAGATCTGCAAAGAGGAGTGGGACAAAATCCCTCCTGAGATGTGTGCAAACCAGGTGGCCAACTACAAGAAACATCTGACCTCTGTGATTGCCAACAAGGGTTTCGCCACCAAGTACTAAGTCATGTTTTGCAGAGGGGTCAAATACTTATTTCCCTCATTAACATGCAAATCAATTTCTAACATTCTTGACATGCGTTTTTCTGGATTTTTGTTGTTGTTATTCTGTCTCTCACTGTTCAAATAAACCTACCATTAAAATTATAGACTGATCATTTCTTTGTCAGTGGGCAAACGTACAAAATCAGCAGGGGATCAAATACTTTTTTCCCTCACTGTATGTTGTTATTCATACCTTCACCATTAGAATGACGAGCATCTCTTCTTGACTGGGTGATAACAGAGATGTGACATGTCAGTGATTACAGAGAAATTCAACATGCCAAAGATATGAGAGATATTCGACATGTCAAACCGTCTCCCTTTTCCCGGGACCCCAAATCATACCAGTCGCCATGTTAATGTGCCTTTGTTGGGGTGGGTAATGTCTGATTTTAGGAGGGAGGTAGGCACTAAGCTTTTTCCTCCCAGAATCCTTCACAATGAGACAATTGTTGAACTGTGATGTTTCTGTCAAACTCCAAATTAAGAAACAGCAAGCGGCCCACTTCGTTACTGTCTCTCTTTCACACAGCCTACATAGACGACCTTGAGGGAAGGGAAGGGGGGGAGAAGTGAGGGATTGCGGGAATAAAGACAAAAGCTAAAAAAATATCAAGATGTTTTGCCATTAAGCTGTCATAGTCCTAGCTCATGAATATTTATCAAGGTTGAAGTTTAAGCCCACATTTGGAACATCTCTCTTTTAAAAGTGTTTTTTTCCCTTCTCCTCACTACTAGTTTCATTGTTGACATAATAGTACTGTCAATCTGTTGATGTGCTCTGAAGGACACACCTGCTAGGAGAGGGCTTTTATGCCAAAATATTTTTGAAGAACCACCAAATACGCTGCAAAAAACATAACTGAGAAGGAGCGTGACTCTTGACTAGGGTTGCAAAGGGTCAAAACTTTCTGGCAAATTTCCAGAATTTTTCCGTCAATTTTCCATTGGAAGTTAAGCCCTGGAATTTGGGGAATTTTGCTTAAATTCATCAAAAAAGTTAGCTTTTAACAGTGAACCTTTTATGGGATACACAAGGCAATTCTAGGTATTGTGGTATATTTTGGTTAAACTATCCCCAATTCAATGGAATTGCAACCCTCTGTATGCACAGTGCATTCTTCCATCACATGTACAGCTGATTCTCAAGATCTTGCACACTAATGAGAATAGAGGTCGGCCGATTAATCGGAATGGCAGATTAATTAGGGCCGATTTCAAGTTTTCATAACAATCGGAAATCGGTATTTTTGGACGCCGATTTGGCTGTTTTTTTTTTTACCTTTATTTAACTAGACAAGTCAGTTAAGAACACATTCTTATTTTCAATGACGGCCTAGGAACGGTGGGTTAACTGCCTTGTACCTTGTCAGCTCAGGGATTCAATCTTGCAACCTTACGGTTAACTAGTCCAACGCTCTAACCACCTGCTTTACATTGCACTCCACGAGGTTACGCAAATGCAGTAAGAAGCCACGGTAAGTTGCTAGCTAGCATTAAACTTATAAAAAACAATCAATCAATCATAATCACTAGTTAACTACACATGGTTGATGATATTACTAGTTTATCTAGCCTGTCCTGCTTTGCATATAATCGCTTAGGTACACGTTGCTCCAACCATAAACATCAATGCCTTTCTTAAAATCAATACACAAGTATATATTTTTAAACCTGCATATTTAGTTAATATTGCCTGCTAACATGAATTTCTTTTAACTAGGGAAAATGTGTCACTTCTCTTGCAAACAGAGTCAGGGTATTTGCAGCAGTTTGGGCCGCCTGGCTTGTTGCGAACTGTGAAGACCATTTCTTCCATACAAATACAGCCAACTTCGCCAAACGGGGGATGATTTAACAAAAGTGCATTTGCGAAAAAAGCACAATCGTTGCACGACTGTACCTAACCATAAACATCAATGCCTTTCTTAAAATCATTACACAGAAGTATATATTTTTAAACCTGCATATTTAGCTAAATGAAATCCATTTTAGCAGGCAATATTAACCAGGTGAAATTGTGTCATTTTGCGTTCATTGCACGCAGGCAGGGTATATGCAACACTTTGGGTAATTTGTCAGAATTTTACGTAATTATGACATAAGGTTGTGCAATGTAACAGGAATAACGTTTTGTTTTCGAGATGATAGTTTCCGGATTCGACCATATTAATGACCTAAGGCTCGTGTTTCTGTGTGTTATTATGTTATAATTAAGTCTATGATTTGATAGAGCAGTCTGACTGAGCGCTGGTAGGCAGCAGCAGGCTCGTAAGCAGTCCTTCGCAATGCATTGCGCTGTTTATGACTTCAAGCCTATCAACTCCCAAGATGAGGCTGGTGTAACCGATGTGAAATGGCTAGCTAGTTAGCGGGTGCACGCTAATAGCGATTCAAACGTCACTCGCTCTGAGACTCGGAGTAGTTTTTTCCCTTCCTCTACATGGGTAACGCTGCTTCGAGGGTGGCCGTTGTAGATGTGTTCCTGGTTCGAGCCCAGGTAGGAGCGAGGAGAGGGACGGAAGCTATACTGATACACTGGCAATACTAAAGTGCCTATAAGAACATCCAATAGTCAAAGGTATATGAAATACAAATGGTATAGAGAGAAATAGTCCTATAATAACTACAACCTAAAACATCTTACCTGGGAAAATTGAAGATTCATGTTAAAAGGAACCACCAGCTTTCATATGTTCTCATGTTCTGAGCAAGGAACTTAAACGTTAGCTTTCTTACATGGCACATATTGCACTTTTACTTTCTTCTCCAACACTTTGTTTATGCATTATTTAAATCAAACTGAACATGTTTCATTATTTATTTGAGGCTAAATAGATTTTATTGATGTATTATATTAAGTTAAAATAGTTGTTCATTCAGTATTGTTGTAATTGTCATTATTACAAATAAATACATTGGTAAAAAAAATAATCGTGCGATTAATCGGAATCGGCTTTTTGGTCCTCCAATAAATCGGTATCGGCGTTGAAAAATCATAATCGGTCGACCTCTAAATGAGATGCTATTGATCCCACACTACTACACTGTATGAGCCAAGGACTACATGCTTTCTGGTAAGTTTTGATTACAATACTGGGTGGGGGGAATATATTTTATATGACATACATTATTTTTTGTTAACTAGTAAATAGTAGCCTACAGCAAAGTGTGTTTATATCATTTCTAACTTGTTAACAATTTCTGCTAGATAGTTATTGCTACCATGTGGATTTTAGCTTGCTTGAACCTGATAACTGAGTGTTAATTCACCTGTTTCCATACGTTTCATTTTGAAACTTTTATCTTACCAAGGAGTTATTTAATCTAACTGCTTAACTATTTATCTGTACATGGAATTGTATTTGGGTTTTTTTGACAAATTATTTCCTAATCTTTACAGGAAAATGCCACGGGCACTATCTGATGTGTGGGGACATTTCACTGCAGCTAATGTAGAAGGAAAAGCTGTGTACATTTGCAAATACTGTGCCAAACCATATGTGAAGAATGCAACAAAGATGCAGAATCATCTGGCCATGTGCATAAAGTTCCCTCAGCGCTCACAACAACCAACCTCTGACAATAGTCCCTCTAATTCTATTTGAGGTGAAAATGATGAATCAGACACCTTATCAATAGCAACAGCTATTGGTCCTCCTGGAATCAGAAGTTTTTTTGACTCAATGGAGGAACATAGTCAGAGAAATGCTGATGAATGTCTTGCTCGAGCTGTGTATGCAACTGGCAATGTGTGTTGGAAGAGATTTCTGAATGTTCTTTGCCCAGCATACGCCCCTCCAACAAGACATGCTTTATCTACTCATTTGCTGGATGCAGAGTTCAGAGTTCAAGTGAAGGTCAAGCAAATAATAGAGAAAGCAGACTGTATTGCAATCGTCGCTGATGGGTGGTCAAATGTTTGTGGGCAAGGAATAATTAACTACATCATCTCCACCCCTCAACCAGTATTCCACAAGAGCACAGACACAAGGGACAACAGGCACACCGGTCTCTACATTACAGATGAGCTGAAGGTAGTCATCAATGACCTTGGACCACAAAAGGTATTTGCACTGGTGACAGACAATGCTGTAACATGAAGGCTGCTTGATCTAAAGTGGAGGAGTCCTACCCTCACATCACACCCATTGGCTGTGCTGCTCATGTATTGAATCAGCTCCTCAAGGTCATCATGTCACTGAAAACAATGGATATACTCTACAAGAGAGCCAAGGAAATGGTTAGTTATGTGAAGGGTCATCAAGTTATAGCAGCAATCTACGTCACCAAGCAAAGTGAGAAGAATAAGAGCTCCACATTGAAGCTGCCCAGCAACACCCGTTGGGGTAGTGTTGTCATCATGTTTGACAGTCTCCAGGAGGGGAAGGAGTCTCTCCAAGAAATAGCCATATCGATATGGACAGCCCCATCAAGAGGATCCTCCTGGATTATGTATTTTGGGAGAGAGTGGTAAGCAGCCTGAAACTCCTGAAACCTATAGCAGTAGCCATTGCACGAATTGAGGGAGACAATGCCATCCTGTCTGATGTTCAGACTCTGCTTGCAGATGTAAGAGAAGAAGTCCGTACTGCCCTGCACACTTCCCTGTTGCTCAAAGCAGAGGAAACTGCAGTTCTGAAATACATCAAAAAGCGTGACGACTTCTGCCTGAAGCCCATACACGCTGCAGCGTACATGTTGGACCCCAAGTATGCTGGCAAGAGAATCCTGTCTGGTGCAGAGATCAACAAGTCCCTATGGAAGGGACTTTGTGGATCTGAGGCTCTTTCCCTTGTTGCCTCCATCATCCTCCAAATCCCACCAACATCAGCTGCCTCAGAGCACAACTGGTTCTTGTTTGGGAACACACACACACCAGAGCACGCAACAGGCTGACCAATACAAGGGTTGAAAAATGTACCCATCCGGGCAAATTTGAGGCTTTTTGAGCCTGACAACGAGCCATCCTCAACAAGGTTTGAAAGTGACAGTGAAGATGAGGCCTCAGAGTCTGATGTTCAAGAGGTGGACATTGAGGAGGTCCAGGGAGAAGACATGGAAGCCTGAGAGGAAGACAACCAAAGCTGTAGTTTGTAGACTAACATTTTACATGTTGAAAACGTTTTTGGGAGATGCGATGGATCATTGGGGATCACTCGATATTCCCTTTCTTTTGTTGTTCAGTGAAATCATCCCATGTGAAGAGTCAACTCATTTAATTAAAGTTAAATTCGTAACTAAATAGTTTTTTTAATTTCTATTGGTAGGACTTAATAATTTATAATTATGTCTACTTATGATAAGGTAAAAGGTTTATGTTTCTGTCTCCATATGATATAGTAAATATATCCAATGCAAAAAACATCTACATTTAAAAGGTATTTATATTAATTTGCATATATTTGCATGAATTACCATATATTCTCGTTAATTCCCATATATTCCCGTTAACTCCCACGGAAAGTTTCCATCTCTGAATATTCCCCAAAATGTGCAACCCTACTCTTGACACCAACTCCTTGTGACTCTGAAGAAGTCCAAATATGGACACCTACAACCCTGACTGTTGATGTTGCTTCTTAACTTCTGGACTAAGGAGTACAAAACCAGTAAATTTCACAACATTGTGACAACTGTCAATCATCCCAGGATCCTCTTCTTTTAAGCTTAGACAATGTTAATTAACTAGACCTACAGTGCATGTCCCACATCCCTTATCCCATAATTAAGCCCTTACAGAGGCTAAAAGAGCACAACTTAACTTACTTCCACGTCAGAGGAACCTGTTCCCCTCGGCACATTGTGCTGCTGTGTAATGCTTTGTGAACTGTACACACACACACACACACACACACACACACACACACACACACACACACACACACACACACACACACACACACACACACACACACATACACACACACACACACACACACACACACACACACCCACCATCTATAGGTATGTGCGGTGTGTTTTCTAATGGGTACTGCCTGCTATATACCTTCACCTCATAGGAAGAACTTGTTCACCTCGGCACACTCCTGCTGTTAAGCTCTTCATGAATTGTAAGCACAGGCACTCAGGCACACACAGATACACATACAAGCACACACACACTAACTCTCTACAGTATGTGCGCATGTGTTCTCTCTTGGGCCTTATGGTTTTGTCCTAGACATATATAGGTTTCCATGCATATATGTTCATATGTCAAATAAACATGATGAACTCTTGTGCAATGTGAATAGTGAGTGAGCTGCTCTCAAAATGTAAAGCAGGATGATTTGTGAGTACATTTTCCTCGTATAGAAACTATGGTCTCAATAAGAGCATGAAAACACCATTGTGTCAATAATGGCCATTCCTACACGGGGAGATCAACCTATATACACCTCAGTTAACCCTCTTGAGTCAATTTCAGTGGCCCCATGGAACTCTAATTAGCATAATAAAAATATTCCCATCAAAATGTGTCAGTTTAAGATAGAGATCAGTTTTTTGCATGGGCTGCGCCTCAATCCACCGCATCTGCCAATTGTGACCTTACGCATCTGTATTGGAAGGTGGCCGAGATTCAGCGGTATTTGTCAGACCATGAGACATCCAGAAAATAGTTTTCTCACAAAAACGTCTGTAGTGTCTGGACTGTTTGGCCTACACACTAATATGACCCCTCTATGGAAAGGTTTTTCTCTAGGATGCCCACAAGCCTCACATGACTCGCTGGTACAAGTAAAAAAAAAAAAGGAATGGAAGTATATATGTAAGTAGTTTAGTACCTAAAAAAAGGGGGTAAAATATGTGTGAAAAAAATACAAATAGTTTCCTGATCTTTCTTATATCTCTAAAACTTACAGTTGAAGTCAGAAGTTTACATACACCTTAGCCAAATACATTTAAACTCAGTTTTTCACAACTCCTGACATTTAATCCTAGTAAAAATTCCCTGTCTTAGGTCAGTTAGGATCACCAATCTATTTAAGAATGTGAAATGTCAGAATAATTGTAGAAAATTATTTCAGCTTTTGTTTGACATTCCCAGTGGGTCAGAAGTTTACATACACTCAATTAGTATTTGGTAGCATTGCCTTTAAATTGTTTAACTTGGGTCAAACGTGTCAGGTAGCCTTCCACAAGCGTCCCACAATAAGTTGAGTGAAATTTGGCCCATTCCTCCTGACAGAGCTGGTGTAACTGAGTCAGGTTTGTAGGCCTCCTTGCTCGCACACGCTTTTTCAGTTCTGCCCACAAATTTTCTATAGGATTGAGGTCAGGGCTTTGTGATGGCCACTCCAATACCTTGACTTTGTTGTACTTAAGCCATTTTGCCACAACTTTGGAAGTATGCTTGGGGTCAATGTCCATTTGGAAGACCCATTTGTGACCAAGCTTTAACTTCCTGACTGATGTCTTGAGATTTTGCTTCAATATATCAAACATAATCTTATTTCCTCATGGTGCCATCTATTTTGTGAAGTGCACCAGTCCCTCCTGCAGCAAAGCACCCCACAACATGATGCCGCCACCCCTGTGCTTCACGGTTGGGATGGTGATCTTCAGCTTGCAAGCCTCCCTCTTTTTCCTCCAAACATAACAATGGTCATTATGGCCAAACACTTATATTTTTGTTTCATCAGACCAGAGGAAAAAGTACAATCTTTGTCCCTATGTGCAGTTGAAAAACGTAGTCTGGCTTTTATATGGTGGTTTTGGAGCAGTGGCTTCTTCCTTGCTGAGCGGCATTCCAGGTTATGTCGATATAGGACTCGTTTTACTGTGGATATAGATACTTTTGTACCGGTTTCCTCCAGCATCTTCACAAGATCCTTTGCTGTTGTTCTGGGATTGATTTGCACTTTTCGCACCAAAGTACGTTCATCTCTAGGAGACAGAACGTGTCTCCTTCCTGAGCGGTATGACGGCTGCGTGGTCCCATGGTGTTTATACTAGCGTAATCTTGTTTGTACAGATGATCGTGGTATCTTCAGACGTTTGAAAATTGCTCCCAAAGATGAACCAGACTTGAGGAGGTCAACAATTTTTTTCCTGAGGTCTTAGCTGATTTCTTTTGATTTTTCCATGATGTTAAGCAAAGAGGCACTGAGTTTGAAGGTAGGCCTTCAAATACATCCACAGGTACACCTCCAATTGACTCAAATTATGTCAATTAGCCTATCAGAAGCTTCTAAAGCCATGATATCATTTTCTGGAATTTGCTAAGCTTTTTAAAGGCACAGTCAACTTCTGACCAACTAGAATTTTGATACAGTGAATTATAAGTGAAATAATCTGTCTGTAAACAATTGTTGGAAAAATTACTCGTGTCATGCAAAGTAGATTTCCTAACTGAGTTGCCAAAACTATAGTTTGTTAACAAGAAATTTGTGGAATGGTTGAAAAAAGAGTTTTAATGACTCCAACCTAAGTGTATGTCAACTTCCGACTTCAACTGTATATATCTGTTTTTCTATGAATTAATCTGTTATTCATTATTTTTCGGGGATACCTAAAGGGGTCCTAAAATTCTAAATCAAATAGCTGAATGATCCTTGGTATGACCATCATAAAACAATTCCCCCCAGCTTAGACTCTAGAGGGTTAACGACATCGCTCAAGCCTCCATTTGCACATACTAGCAGCCCAGCAGTGGCCGTTCACAATGACGCAGAGTCGCCGACCCCGTACGCCAAACTCCAATTACCTCGCTGTGTTTTATCAAAGATGCCGCTTGATCAGTCCACTGTCGGCGGCCGCATTGGCTGCATCTCTTACAAATGCTCACAATGGCTGCCTCGCCCACTAATTCCCAGAAATGTCACTTCAATTTCACACAGCTCCTTATTGGCCTATTTGTGCTAAATAACATGTATTTTAACTAGAACTGAGCTTTTCCCTCATCCATTAATCTCCTTCTGTAAAAGTCTTTCTTTCTTTCTTTCTTTCTCTCACACACACACACACACACACACACACACACACACACACACACACACACACACCACACACACACACACACACACACACACACACACAAAGTCTCTGGCTCCATTTAGATAGCAAACCACCGTCTGTCCCTGCGTGACCCCCATGTATTTCTACCACCGGTCAGAGGGGATGGCATGTAATTCACTTTTACAATCACTTCACCAAAGGGGGATGAAGCATTTAATGAAGAAGCAGTGACTCATAAAAGTAGGCTATTCGGCAGCCGATAAGTCTGGAGACTGAGGAGAATCTGAGGGGAGAGTTCAGTGGCTAAAAAAGCGTCTTGTAGTCATAGCCGTCACTCACACAATCCCCATGTTCCCCCTGTGACGCTGCCACTGTTAAACAGTAGAGCTCTGTGACATTTGAGGTAGGCCGGGATATGGCGAAGACACTGTGATTTCATTGGTCAGGTCATTACAACACAGTGATTTCATTGGTCACTTCATTGGGACACTGTTATTTCATTGGTCACATTGCTAAGCACTTTGCCAATCCTGTCGGTGCTACTTAACAGTAATGTTTAGGCGGCATGTTACATCCAAGCTGTCTGCCCTGAGCCAACAGCGGAACATTAAAACCATTCAGAAAGATCAAAGAGGTGATCAAAGAAGTGTTGTACAGAAAATGTAGACCTGGAGCCATTGCCTTTGAGGCACAGACAGCTAGTTCCTTAGCATATGTATCCCTCATTCCCATGCCTTACCTTAAAATAGTATGTGATCCATTTGGAAAACTTATTGAAATGCCTTCACAAAGTATTACTCATACAGTGGCAAGAAAAAGTATGTGAACCCTTTGGAATTATCTGGATTTCTGCATGAATTGGTCATAAAACTAGATCTGATCTTCATCTAACAGACAAACACAGTGTGCCTAAACTAATAAAGCACCAATTATTGTATTTTGTCTATACTGAATACATCATTTAAACATTCACAGTATAGGTTGGAAAAAGTATGTGAACCCCTAGGCTAATGACTTCTCCAAAAGCTAATTGGAGTCAGAAGTCAGGTAACCTGGAGTACAATCATTGAGACGAGATTGGAGATGTTGGTTAGAGCTGCCCTGCCCTATAAAAAACACTCACTACATTTTAGTTTGCTATTCACAAGAAGCATTGCCTGATGTGAACCATGCCTCGAACAAAAGAGATCTCAGAAGACCCAAGATTAAGAATTGTTGACTTGCATAAAGCTGGGAAGGGTTACAAAAGTATCTCTAAAAGCCTTGATGTTCATCAGTCCACTAAGACAAATTGTCGATAAATGGAGAAAGTTCAGCACTGTTGCTACTCTCCCTAGGAGTGGCCGTCCTGCAAAGATGACTGCAAGAGCACAGCGCAGAATGCTCAATGAGGTTAAGAAGAATCTTAGTGTCAGCTAAAGACTTAAAGAAATCTCTGGAACATGCTAACATCTCTGTTGATGAGTCTACGATACATAAAACAAGAATGGTGTTCATGGGAGGACACCACGGAAGAAGCCACTGCTGTCTAAAAAAACATTGCTGCACATCTGAAGTTCGCAAAAGAGCATCTGGATGTTCCATAGCACTACTGGCAAAATATTCTGTGGACAAATTAAACTAAAGTTGAGTTGTTTGGAAGGAACACACAAGAGCATCAAAACCTCATCCCAACTGTAACGTATGGTGAAAGGAGCATCATGGTTTGGAGCTGCTTTGCTGCCTCAGGGCCTGGACAGCTTGCTATCATCGACGGAAAAATGAATTCCCAAGTTTATCAAGACATTTTGCAGGAGAATATAAGGCTATCTGTCCTCCACTTGAAGCTCAACAGAAGTTGGGTGGACAGGACAACGACCCAAAACACAGAAGTAAATCAACAACAGAATGGCTTCAACAGAAGAAAATATGCCTTCTGGAGTGGTCCAGTCAGAGTCCTGACCTCAACCCGATTGAGATGCTGTGGCATGGCGTCAAGAGAGTGGTTCACACCAGACATACCAAGAATATTGCTGAACTGAAACAGTTTTGTAAAGAGGAATGGTCCAACATTTATCCTGACCATTGTGCAAGTCTGATCCGCAACTACAGAAAACATTTAGTTGAGGTTATTGCTGCCAAAGTAGTTATTAAAACCAAGGGTTCACAAACCTTTCCCACCCTGCACTGTGAATGTTTACACAGTGTGTTCAATAAAGACATGAAAAAGTATAATTGTTTGTGTGTTATTAGTTTAAGCAGACTGTGTTTGTCTATTGTTGTGACTTAGATCAGATCAAATTGTAAGACTAATTATGCAGAAGTCCAGGTAATTCCAAAGGGTTCACATACTTTTTCTTGCCACTGTATATGCAAGAGGCCATATTTAGACACAGATTCACAATATGAATAAATGCTGATCACAACCAAGACGCGGTGTTGACCTAGCGAGAGGGAGGGGGAGCGGTAGAGAGAAAGAGAAGGAAAGAGAGCGAGAGCTGCTGAGCTGTATTGGGTTGTGCTACTGTACCTTGTCAGCTCCAGGAGTTGGGGTCACTGCTAGCTGGGGTTCTGGGGCTTTTCTCACTGTCTCAGCGAAGGACACTCCTGATTCAGCAACAAGTCCTGGCAAACAAAAAGTGGATTCCGTTTACAGAAAAACATCAAATACGACCGTGTAAAAAGTTTGTCAAATGGCAACCAATCGTTGAAAAGGGGTACGTCACAATATAATGTGTATCACCTAGGTAAAAAAAAACCTATGGCAAAGAATTGCTGAAAATGGGTACATCATAGATACTGTATTTTTCCATTGGGTATTAAACATTTAATACTAATGTGGCAAAGAAGGGGGTCGAGGAATAAATGGCAGATATGAGAGCAGAACTAATAAACAGGCTCTGGCCTCTCACTAAAATGGCCACCCCAATCAGAACTACAGATCAAAATGGCCGACTGCCAAAACTACAATTCCCAGAAGCAATGGGAACACTCAGAAGTTGGGGCCGACCCACAGATAAGGGGTCAAGACAAACCAGGAAGAGAGAGAGGAGGGGCTGGAAGGATCTGTGAACCATAGAGAAAGAGACGCAATATATCATCTGGATTTACCGTGTATGAGCTAGACTGTTTGGACTTACCTGTTGGCGTTTGGAACTGGACCTACCGAGAACCCGATTTGTGTACCGAACCCTGCTATCCTTGACCTCGCCTGCGGCCTGCGTGGACCAGGACGGAGAAACAAACACACAGGTACTTGTCCTGTTCGAAAGTACTCTCATTCTTCTGTGGTCCCGTGTGGCTCAGTTGGTAGAGCATGGTGTTTGCAACGCCAGGGTTGTGGGTTCGATTCCAACGGGGGACCAGTACAGATAAAAAAAATGTATGAAATGTATGCATTCACTACTGTAAGTCGCTCTGTATAAGAGCGTCTGCTAAATGACTAAAATGTAAATGTAATGTGATTTTGGTGACGTTTTCAGCTTAATTTGTGACAAATTCTCCTATATTGAAGAGGTTTGTCACACATGGTGGAGAATGAGGGCATATGGACTAACCATACCGCTGGTTAGGTAGAGGGGAAAACATTTTCAGTTAGCACTCCAAAGCGGAGTCAGGTTTTTTGTGTGGCTTTGTTTGGTTAGGACAGATTGCTCGGGGTAAATTAGTATGGAGGGAGCCATACAGGCCCTGTTACAAGTGGTGGCCACCCAAAAAGAGGCAACTAGAGCTCAACAAATAGCTCATCAGGATGCAATGCGAATGTATCATCAGGACACATTACAGGTCCAGCACCACACCAACCAGCTGCTCAGAGAGGAGCAAGAGAAACACCCGGGAGTTAAGAAAAGGCCTAAAGGGAATAGCGAACCAAATTGGGGCTCAGTTACCAGCTGCAAATACCCAAAGGCGGGACGACCTAAAACCAGGATCCAACCCTGCAACAAGCCAGAGCAGATGTGCAGGTCATATATGGTACTCCCATAAATGATGGGACGATGCCTAATAGTTTTCCCCACTTCATCATGAAAAAGGGTTTGGTGTACAGAGTGTCAAAAATAGGGGTTGATGTGGTGGAACAGTTGTTGGTCCCAACCCGGTACCAGAGGACAGTACAGGATCTAGCTCATGGGCACATTCTGGATGGACAACTTGGTATCGATAAAACCCGAGACCGGATTGTAAGGAGGTTTTACTGGCCAGGAATTCAGGCTGAAGTGGCTCGGCATTGTGGAGAGTGCCCGGAGTGCCAGTTAACAGCTCCCCAACCAGCTGTTAGAAGCCCGCTAGTGCCATTCCCAATTATTGAAACGCCAATTGAGAGGATAGCGATGGATATAGTGGGCCCACTAGCCAAATCCGCCAGAAGGTACCAATACATTCTGGTCATTCTAGATTATGCCACTCGCTACCCAGAAGCCATTCCCCTTCGGACAATGGCTTCCAAAAATATTGCCATGGAATTAGTGCTCCTGTTCACCAGGGTAGGGGTTCCAAAGGAGATCCTTACTGACCAGGGAACCCCCTTTATGTCCCGCCTTATGGCGGACCTTTGTAAATTGTGGCAGGTGAAACAGTTGAGGACATCGGTTTACCATCCTCAGATGGACAGGCTAGTTGAGAGATTCAACTGCACCCTGAAGTCAATGCTCAGGAAGGTAATCGATAACGATGGGAAAAACTGGGATTGCATGTTGCCGTATCTGATGTTTGCCATTAGAGAGGTTCCCCAAGCCTCGCTGGGGTTTTCCCCCTTTGAGCTAGTATATGGGAGGCACCCCCGGGGAATCTTAGACATCGCCTGGGAAACCTGGGAGCACCAATCCACCCCGTATACTAGTGTTATAGAGCATGTCACGGCAATGCAAGACAGGATAGCAACAGTCATGCCAATCGTCAGAGAGCACATGAGACAAGCACAAGAGCACCAGCGGCACACTTATAACCGGCAGGCTACCCTGAGGGAATTTCAACCAGTAGAAAAGTTGTTAGTGCTGGTCCCCACGACAGAGTGCAAACTACTAGCCACACGGAAAGGACCATATGAAGTACTGGAGAGAATAGGAGAAGTTAATTATCGGATCCGACAGCCAGGTCGACGGCCCCCGGAACAGATCTATCACATAAACCTGTTAAAGCATGGAAAGAGAGAGGAACACAAATGGTCACGTACCCCACACACACTCAAGAGACAGCCGAAGTAAATATTTCACCGACGTTCACTTAGGTTGGAGTCAATAAAACTTGTTTTTCAACCACTCCACAAATTTCTTGTTAACTATAGTTTTGGCAAGTTGGTTAGAACATCAACTTTTTGCATGACACAAGTAATTTTTCCAACAATTGTTTACAGACAGATTATTTCACTTATAATTCACTGTATCACAATTCCAGTGGGTCAGAAGTTTACATACAGTAAATTGACTGTGCCTTTAACCTGTTGGGGCTAGGGGGCAGTATTTTCACGGCTGGATAAAAAAAATGTACCCGATTTAATCTGGTTACTAATCCTACCCAGTAACTAGAATATGCATATACTTATTATATATGGATAGAAAACACCCTAAAGTTTCTAAAACTGTTTGAATGGTGTCTGTGAGTATAACAGAACTCATTTGGCAGGCAAAACCCAGAGACATTTTCTGACAGGAAGTGGATACCTGATGTGTTGAATTACCTTTAAGCCTATGCCATTGAAACACACAGGGGTTGATTCATGTTTTGGCACTTCCTATTGCTTCCACTAGATGTCACCAGCCTTTACAAAGTGTTTTGAGTCTTTTACTGTGAGATCTGACCGAACAAGAGCCATGGAACGGTGATGGCCGATTAGACTCTGGCGCGCGAGTTCATGTTGGGTACCCTCGTTCCAATACGTTATAAAAGAGTATGCATTCGTCCACCTTGAATATTATTCATGTTCTGGTTAAAAAAGGCACTAATGATTTATGCTATACAACGTTTGACATGTTTGAACGAACGTAAATATATTTTTTCCCCTCGTTCATGACGAGAAGTCCGGCTGGCTTAGATCATGTGCTAACAACAAGGAGCTTTTTGGATATAAATGATGAGCTTTTTTGAACAAAACTACATTCGTTATGGACCTGGGATTCCTGGAAGTGACATCTGATGAAGAGAATCAAAGGTAATGGATTATTTACATTGTATTTTCGATTTTAGATCTCTCCAACATGGCCGTTTGTCTGTATAGCAAAGCATATTTTTCTGGGCGCAGTGCTCAGATTATTGCAAAGTGTGATTTCCCAGTAAGGTTATTTTTAAATCTGGCAAGTTGATTGCGTTCAAGAGATGTAAATCTATAATTCTTTAAATGACAATATAATATTTTACCAATGTTTTCTAATTTTAATTATTTAATTTGTGGTGCTGACTTGACTGCCGGTTATTGGAGGGAAACGATTTCCTCAACATCAATACCATAGTAAAACGCTGTTTTTGGATATAAATATGAACTTGATAGAACTAAAAATGCATGCATTGTCTAACATAATGTCCTAGGAGTGTCATCTGATGGAGATTGTAAAAGGTTAGTGCATCATTTTAGCTGGTTTTATGGTTTTGGTGACGCCGTCTTTGAATTGACAAAACATTACACACAGCTATTGTCAATGTACTCTCCTAACATAATCTAACTTTATGCTTTCACCGTAAAACCTTTTTGAAATCGGACAACGTGGTTAGATTAAGGAGATGTTTATCTTTCAAAGGGTGTAAGATAGTTGTATGTTTGAAAAATTTGAATTTTGACATTTATTTGGTTTCAAATTTGCCGCTCTTGAAATGCACCTGCTGTTGATGGAGTGCACCACGGGTGGGACGCTTGCGTCCCACCTAGCCCATAGAGGTTAAACAGCCTCGAAAATTCCAGAAAATTATGTCATGGCTTTAGAAGCTTCTGTAGACCTCCACAAGTCTGGTTCATCTTTGGGAGCAATTTCCAAATGCCTGAAGGTACCACGTTCATCTGTACAAACAATAGTACTCAAGTATAAACACCATGGGACCACGCAGCCGCCATACCGCTCAGGAAGGAGACGCATTCTGTCTCCTAGAGATGAACGTACTTTGGTGCGAAAAGTGCAAATCAATCCCAGAACAACAGCAAAGGACCTTGTGAAGATGCTGGAGGAAACAGGTACAAAAGTATCTATATCCACAGTAAAACGAGTCCTATATCGACATAACCTGGAATGCCGCTCAGCAAGGAAGAAGCCACTGCTCCAAAACCGCCATATAAAAGCCAAACTACGGTTTGCAACTGCACATGGGGACAAAGATTGTACTTTTTGGAGAAATGTCCTCTGGTCTGATGAAACAAAAATATAACTGTTTGGCCATAATAACCATTGTTATGTTTAGAGGAAAAAGGGGGAGGCTTGCAAGCCGGTGCACTTCACAAAATAGATGGCATCATGAGGAAAGAAAGTTGTGGATATATTGAAGCAACATCTCAAGACATCAGTCAGGAAGTTAAAGCTTGGTTGCAAATGGGTCTTCCAATGGACAATGACCCCAAGTATACTTCCAAAGTTGTGGAAAAATGACTTGTGTCATGCACAAAGTAGATGTCCTAACCGACTTGCCAAAACTATAGTTCGTTAACAAGAAATTTGTGGAGTGGTTGAAAAACTAGTTTTAATGACTCCAACCTAAGTATGCAAACTTCCGACTTCAACTGTATGTACAGTACCAGTCAAAAGTTTGGACACACCTACTCCTTCAAGGGTTTTTCTTTATTTCTAAATATTCTACATTGTAGAATAATAGTGAAGACATCAAAACTATGACAAATCTCATATGGAATCATGTAGTCACCAAAAAAGTGTTAAACAAATCAAAGTATATTTTATATTTGAGATTCTTAAAAGTAGCCACCCTTTGCCTTGACAACTTTGCACACTCTTGGCATTCTCTCAACTAGCTTCATGAGGTAGTCACCTGGAATGCATTTCAATTAACAGGTGTGCCTTGTTAATTTGTGGAATGTCTTTAATAAATCTGTTTGAGCCAACCAGTTGTGTTGTGACAAGGTAGGGGTGGTAAACAGAAGATAGCCCTATTTGGTAAAAGACCATATTATGGCAAGAACAGCTCAAAAAAGCAAAGAGAAATGACAGTCCATCATTACTTTAAGACATGAAGGTCAGTCAATCTGGAAAATGTCAAGAACTTTGAAAGTGCAGTCACAAAAACCCTCATGCGCTATGATGAGCCTGGCTCTCATGAGGACCGCCACAGGAAAGGAAGACCCAGAGTTACCTCTGTTGCAGAGGATAAGTTCATTAGAGTTACCAGCCTCAGAAATTGCAGCCCAAATAAATGTTCCACAGAGTTCAAGTAACAAACACATCTCAACATCAACTGTTCTTGTAGCCCATTACAGCCTTGTGTAGGTCTACAATCTTGTCCCTGACATCCTTGGAGAGCTCTTTGGTCTTGGCCATGGTGGAGAGTTTGGAATCTGATTGATTGATTGCTTCTGTGGACAGGTGTCTTTTATACAGGTAACAAGCTGAGATTAGGAGCACTCCCTTTAAGAGTGTGCTCCTAATCTCAGCTCGTTACCTGTATAAAATATACCTGGGAGCCAGAAATCTTTCTGTTTGAGAGGGGGTCAAATACTTATTTCCCTCATTAAAATGCAAATCATTTTATAACATTTTTGACATGCGTTTTTCAGGATTTTTGTTGTTGTTATTCTGTCTCTCACTGTTCAAATAAACCTACCATTAAAATTATGTGTAATCGTATGTATGGAAACATTTATTCTAGGAGGTGGGATATATTGCTTCCCCATCCGAAAAATGAGAATTGCATTTCAAGTGCCAAAGTAAACAGTGTCACACCCTGATCAATTTCACCTGTCATCGTTATTGTCTCCACCCCCTCCAGGTGTCGCTTGTTTTCCCCATTGTATTTATCCCTGTGTTTCCTTTCTCTCTGTGCCAGTTCGTCTTGTATGTTAGTCAAGTCATCCAGCGTGTTTTTCCCCATACTCCTTTTTCTATTCTCTTTTTGATAGTCCTCCTGGTTTTGACCCCTGCCTGACTCTGGACTACTTTCCCACCTGCCTGATCATCCTGCCTGGCCTGACCTTGATAATGCCTGCCCTTCGGTACCTATTGAACTCTGAACTGGTTTTGACCCTTTTGCCTGTCCACAACAAGTCTCTTGCCTTCCCCTATTGGATTAATAAATATTGTAAGACTACAACCATCTGCATCTGGTTCTTGCCTTGTGTCATGATAAATAGCTTCGTATAAATGCTAAAACATCAATAGGGAATCATCAAGGAAAAGGTTTGGTCGCTTCAACCACATGTCATTTTATTAATTTTTGTTACCTATATTTAAAACGAGGCAAGTCAATTAAGAACAAATTATTATTTACAATGACGGCCTACCAAGAGGCAAAAGGCCTCCTGCGGGGACAGGGGCTTTTTATAAAAAATAAATTTAAAAAAGATCACGACACGAGAGACACTACATAAAGAGAGACCTAAGACGACAACACAGCATGGTAGAAACACAACAACACGGTAGTGACACTACATGACAGCAGCACAATATGGTAGCAGCACAAACATTGTTAAGCACAGACAACAGCACAAAGGGCAAGAAGGTAGAGACAACAATACTACATCAGGCGAAGCAGACACAATTGTCAGTAAGTGTCCATGATTGAGTCTTTGAATGTAGAGATGGAGATAAAACTGTCCAGTTTTAGTGCTTTGTGCAGCTCGTTCTAGTCGCTAGCAGCCGCGAACTGAAAAGAGGAGCGACCCAGGGATGTGTATGCTTTGGGGACCTTTAACAGAATGTGACTGGCAGAACAGGTGTTGTATGTAGAGGATGAGGGCTGCAGTAGGTATCTCAGATAGGGGGGAGTGAGGCCTAAGAGGGTTTTATAAATAAGCATCAACCAGTGGGTCTTGCGCCGAGTATACAGCGATGACCAGTTTACAGAGGAGTATAGAGTGCAGTGATGTGTCCTATAAGGAGCATTGGTGGCAAATCTGATGGCAGAATGGTAAAGAACATCTAGCTCTTCGAGAGCACCCTTACCTACCGATCTATGAATTACGTCTCCTTAATCTAGCATGGGTAGGATGGTCATCTGAATCAGGGTTAGTTTTGCAGCTGGGGTGAAAGAGGAGAGATTATGTTGGAGGAAACCAAGTCTAGATTTAACTTTAGTCTGCAGCTTGGATATGTGCTGAGAGAAGTACAGTGTACCATCTAGTCATACTCCCAGGTACTTGTATAAGGTGACTGACTACCTCAAGCTCTAAACCCTCAGAGGTAGTAATCACAACGGTGGGGAGAGGGGGGCATTCTTCTTACCGAACCCATGACCTTTATTTTGTAGGGCAGAGAAAGATTGTTGGACACTAAGAAAGCTTTGTTGTAGAGAGTTTAACACAAAATCCAGGGAGGGGCCAGCTGAGTATAAGACTATCATCTGCATATAAATGGATGAGAAAGCTTGTAATATGATTGCAAGCTCAGTGTTTCTGAACGACACTGTGTGAAGAGAAGCTGTAAAGTATTTAAGATCAGTGTTTCTGAACGACGCTGTGTGAAGAGAAGCTGTATAGTGTTTAAGCTCAGTGTTTCTGAAGGACACTGTGAAGAGAAGCTGTATAGTGTTTAAGCTCAGTGTTTCTGAAGGACACTGTGAAGAGAAGCTGTAAAATGTTTAAGCTCAGTGTTTCTGAAGGACACTGTGAAGAGAAGCTGTAAAGTGTTTAAGCTCAGTGTTTCTGAAGGACACTGTGAAGAGAAGCTGTAAAATGTTTAAGCTCAGAGTTTCTGAAGGACACTGTGAAGAGAAGCTGTATAGTGTTTAAGCTCAGTGTTTCTGAAGGACACTGTGAAGAGAAGCTGTAAAGTGTTTAAGCTCAGTGTTTCTAAAGGACGCTGTGTGAAGAGAAGCTGTAAAGTGTTTAAACTCAGTGTTTCTGAAGGACGCTGTGTGAAGAGAAGCTACATAGTGTTTATTTTTTTTAACCTTTATTTATCTAGGCAAGTCAGTTAAGAATAAATTCTTATTTACAATGACAGCCAACCCCGGCCAAACATTAACCCGGACGACGCTGGGCCAATTGTGCGCCGCCCTTTGGGATTCCCAATCACGGCCGGTTGTGATACAGCCTGGAATCGAACCAGGGTCTGTAGTGACGCCTCTAGCACTAAGATGCAGTGCCTTAGACCGCTGCGCTACTCGGGAGCCCAAGCTCAGTTTTTAAGCTCAGTGTTTCTGAAGGATACTGTGTGATGAGAAGGTGTATAGTGTTTAAGTTCAGTGTTTCTGAAGGACACTGTATGAAGAGAAGAAGCTCTATAGTTAGTGTTTAAGTTCAGTGAAGGTGTAAGGAAGAAAGGCTTCGGGTCTAAATTGGTCACGATGTCAGTGGTCGTTTGCGTAAGACATTACGGCACCGCTGACCTTTTCTGCAGGAGTCGAATAGCTTGTCTCTACGATATCTGTTGACTCTGAATGCTCTTGACATTTGACGCCAGGTTATTGGGTGCAGGGATATTGTTTTAACGTATCATGGTCAGAGCTGTGTAGAACAATGCCACAATCACTGTGGCTTTCCAGACTCAATTTATTTTCGCTTCCATCATTGAAACTGACATTTTCAGCTCAGATCTGACAACGCAATCTCCAAATAATGTCACTTATGAAAGTAAAAACATCAAATACGTACGTCAAATATGTTGACGTTTGTAGTTAAGGAAGGAAGGCAAAATGGAAGTATTGCTGTGGTGTATTTTATGGGCCACTATATGCATCATACATATATAGCATTATTCTACATCAGTTTACATGATTCAACATGGATGGCTAAGTGGGTCAATGAAAATTGGGGCGAATGCTTCGTTAAGTCGATATTTATGTTGCAAGTCACATGACATTTCTGCAAGAATTATGAAGGCCTGCTGTGCTTAAGTGCTACTTATCCAAGCCCCAGACCCAGTTCACTCATAGGCTGGTAATCAAAAATCCATGTATTTACTTAGCTGTACCTAGTGAGCCATGGCTGAGAAACTGTGGCACGACATCCAACATTTGACTCAAGCAAAAACACGGCATAGAACAATTCCTTTCCCCGCTCGATTGGCTTAATTTGTGTGTGTGTGTGTGTGTGTGTCTGTGTGTGTGTGTGTGTGTGTGCACGCATGCACTCGCATGTGTTTCTGCCAAAAAAAGACAGAGTGCTTAATTTCAACCGTCCCGAAGACGAGGAGGCAATTGGTCTTGGCAGACTTATTGAATAAAGTCAGGTTCCATCCGGGCTACATTTTAGAGACGTATTTATTGGTTTGTTTCTAAGCCTCGGTCCCTGGCGAGGAATCTAAAATGAGGCCAAGAAGCCCGGCCTGTCAACAACATACAGGAACTGTTTCCCCCGTCACCCTAAAACATGGCAGAAATACTAATATTAATGAGATCACTCAGCATAGAAATTACACTGGAGAAGCACATTACCCCCCCCCCCCCACCTGCTCGACCCAACCCCTCTCCCCCAGATTCAGCCCCCCCACCCCGCTTCCCGCCTCTGGAATATAATAAAGAATGACAAGCGATTCAAACTGAGCACTGCATTTAATGAAAATGGACTTTGGTTGTCGTCGGAGGACCTAGAACAGGGGCTCTGTCTCTGTTCCCCCCCAGACCATGTATTGCGTCGCGCAGGGACTGGTGTTTGTGAAGTGGGGGAGGGGAGGAAGCAGAGACACTTCATTCTTTATTGTTTAATTAACAGTGTAAAGAGATGAGCTCTCGTCAACATCATCTCCGCAGGCATTTTTCTTTATTAGCAACTTATGACAAGATCTAATGATTAGACTGGTGGTGAAGCAAAAGGCCTGATTAATCAAACACATGCCGTACATCTCTCTGGCTTTGTTATACTGTTTTGTCTCTCTGCCTCTAAGCTACTCATAAGTCATATATCTTCCTCCCTCATTCATAATCTTTATATAGATTATCGCTAATGAGGAGATTCAAGCCTTCAGTGTTGAATTGTTTCGTGTTTTGGCCATTGTAACACGAGCTAGATCTTTGAGCAGTGTTGTAATTGCCTCACACTGTGGATTGGTACATTTAAACCACACCTGGGTTCAGATGGTATTCACTTTCTTTCGTACTTTAGCTGCGCTCGATTAAGCTTGCCTGGCATGACCGAACCAATGGAATCGTCTTAAAAATGCAAACCCTGCCCATCCGGCACTCTAGGCAGACAATCAATCAAAGATTCAAAGTATTGGAAAAAAAACATAATAATACAACCCATCCAAGTCTGGTTGAAACATTATTAGGTTTTCATTAAGTATAATTGATGATCTATGTGAATGCATGATTATACATGAACGTTCTGAGAAAAACACACTCGCACAATGGTAGAGAAAACAACCAAGCGGATGCATTCCACTTATGAGTTTTGACTTCCATTAAAAGGTATTCGAGGCGCATAAGCAGTGTTTATGGAAACCGGGAAAACATTGGTGAAAGGTGAGACCGCAAAACAAGTATGCATAATAAAATAATAATTATAGCCTAATTTAAGAGTGCTAATCTCTAAAAAGCCATCGATTCAATACCATTTATTAAATGCTAAGACATTAAATTCCTCTCGCTGACATTTAAATCCTGTGACCAACTGACAAAGGATTACTAAGTGTTGAATGTCCTTTCTCTTTCCTGCTGTACGTCAGATGATTCAGACATGGATTCAAATAGTACTTGTCTTTAATCTACGTTAAGTATTTGATTGAGCCTGCCTGGAGTGCCAGATGGGCGGGGTTTGAACTTTTGGGAATATGCCATTGGGTCCATTTCCTCAAATACACTAGCTGCGCAATCAAGCGCAGCTAGTGTATTTGAAACAACAAATATTATTTGAACCCAGGTCTGCTACTGTACATAGATTCAATTTGAGGGAGGAAATACCATTTCATCTTTATGATAATGGGTCTTTGAGAGCCAATCGATCCCATTGATCAAACTTCCAGATGACAAAATTCATGCCCAAAAATCCCCATGAATCAGACCAATCAATGGATTATTATGACAAAACATGTCAGCTGCACAAACAGAATATCAATCCAAATATTCAATTAAATGCACACATTTGTCTTACTGTTTGAATGCAGCTTCTATGATATAGCTCTGCCTAGTGTTTGAAATGCCAAAAATCTTTATTTTACACTTAGAAGTAAAGACTTCTTCAGATTATTTGATGCTGCAAAAAAATCTGCTCTTAGAATTATCAACTGCTTGATCTTTTCTGTCTGCCGGTTCCATGCTGGCTTAAGCCTTTGAAGTGTCAAAGTTCAAGAGAATTCACTGAGGATTTTTTTTCAATTTGTCTTAATTTAGTACACTTCCAGATGAACATGTGAGTGAATTACTGGACATCCTTTTAATGGCGAAACCAGCATAAACATATCCAACATGGGTGTCCTCTAAACTCCATCAGATGGAGGAATCGGCTGTACACAAAAGAATGCTAATACACCACAGGAACAAAGTAGGCAGGAAATTATATTGAATAACAGTATGAGTCACTCTGTAAATGTATCTCCACAAGGGTTCCTATACCAGGGTTCTTCAACTCCGGTCCTGGAGAGCTACTGCAAGCGCAGTCTTTTGTTCTAGCCCTGCAGTAACACCAGCTGAATCCGCTATTATGGTTCAGACCCAAGACCAAGATTAGTTGATGATTTAAAGCAGGGGTATTGGTGCTGGGCTGGAACAAAAATCTGCACACCCAGTATTGCAGCTCTCCGGGGCCAGCGTTGGAGAAACTCTGTTGTATACGTCAGTCTTACTCACCCTGCAGGGCCCTGTAGCCACAGCCTAGACAGGCAGAGTTGGCCACGTCAATGGTGTACACGGGAGCGTCGAACACGTCAGATAGCACCTGAGTATGGAGAGAAGAGGAATGGGACCGCATGTTATTGGAAATGTTACTGTCTGCAAATGTTACATTGTATGAGTCACTGTCCGTAATATAGAAAGCAATGTCTAATGACACATACCTGAACTGAATTCTATGAAGTCTATACTGTGGATTGTATCTGTATTTACACAGGTTAGTGGTGGCTTAAATAAGATCTCTAAACACTGCAGAGAGGATAAAACGCTAACATTTTCATCCATTTCACTCGAACAAGAAACGAAACAAAGGAACAAAAGAGCATACAGTTTCCTCATGGTTATCGTTTCCTGTTTTGAGGCCGATTGATTCCATTTCCACTCACTTAGAGTGTAAAACATACACAATTTTGCAGCGCTCTAATTTCATTACCTTGCCACTCATCAGGGAATAACCTTGTTAAGGCGTGAAGCGATACAACATTATGTTTTGTAATAAAAAAAAATAATTAGACGGCAAACAAAACATCTGTAGCGTCAAAATATTTCTAACATGTAACAACATCATCACAGAGAGAATATGAATACATAACAAATGTCTGTTCCGCAGGGGCTTGGCATGGCAACGCATTCTAATGGCTCCATTTCCAATACTGCATCATGTCAATATCATTGAAACTGAGCGTGCCGCCCACAACACCCACACAAAAATAGTGAAGGGACTGCAGCCAAGTGTCTTGCTTAAGGGGGAGCACATTGTAAATGCATGGGGTGTGCTGGGCTGAGCACAACAAAGGGGCCATGAGAGCACACACAGGGCCTAATGTATGGAGAGAGGTCAGCCGGGGTCGGCGTACATTTATAGCGAATCACAAGGCCTCAAACACAGCTGTGTGGCCCTGCAGGAGACATGGCAGTCAGATGGTATTAGCTTCACGCCGCGACCTGAGGACAGCACACATACTGTAATCAACTACTGTGTGTGTGTGTGTTCACGCGTTTTGATCCAAACCACACAGTAGCGCCTTTGAAAAACAGGGGTTATAAATAAACCATTTGTAGGGGATAGAAAAAGCCAAAAAGAGAGTTTATAAAAACATGAGATGGTTATCAACAACACCAACCTGCAGAATGTCCTTGTTAGAAGAAGCCCCTCCGGTGGCCAGCACTCGGGTTCCTGGAACTGAAGAGAGAATTCTGACATCAGTGACACCGCTGATGATACATTAATGACAGAAGTTTTGCTACTGCAGCAGTGAGTAATCATTGATGGTTGACTGCATGTTGAGTTTAGAGTCATTGAGAGAGGGAATGCGAGAGAAAGAGAGTTTATTGAACATAAGCACTTGAAATACTACTGTCATGCATTTTGGTACTTTCTTATGCGACTTGAAATTGGCCTCTCAAAAGAGCTCTTCACAAGTGTCAAGAGAGAACTGAGAATACTGAAAAATATTAAACAATGTCTGCAACTGATATGCTCCCAACAGTGATTTATTTGTGAGATCAGAACATGGACAACATGGAGAGTATAATGGGCCAATGGACCCTTCGCTTAGCCCCGTCCCAGAATTTTGGCCAACCAATCGTAGAGCTCCAATGGATAGCAACTGTTGTCAAGTCCGACACCTCAGACAAGCTGAAGCTCATGTTTGAAACACATGAAAGCAGTGGGAAAAACTGACCGTTTTCTTAATTATAATGATTTATTTTTTAATGGCTAAATAATTGAACAGTGCATCAGGAGTACTTGCTACTGTGATTCCTAAAATGCAGAGCCTGTTGGGAGTATTTTTCGAATCTGAAATTATACATTTGTTACATAGTTTGCTAGCTCAGCCATTATCATTGACCACCAAACGTTGGTAAAGCTAGCTAGCTAGTTAGCCACTTAATATACGTTATCTAGCTAAGTTAGCCATGATATTAATACAACTCCCATCTGCTGTCGTCATCAGAAAAGGATTTGAGAGCACTAGTTTACTCCAAAAGTGGTTGTAGCTAGCTTTGACTACATGCTGACACTGACTAACACACTACAAACATAATTTTAGCAGGTTCCGTGAAGCAATTCCAATGACAGTCCACCACAACATATCCGAGAGTTTCCTGATTAGCTAGGGGTAGTCTGTGTTTGTGATACTTTTGAGGAGATGGGAAACTACGTTGCCCCTATATCATCAATGGGCTGCGCGGTGCATTCTGGGTACACTCCGACAAGGCGATATCTCCAAGGAGTTAATTGGGCGCTAGCACAAAAACACAACATGAGAACGAATTACGTGAACAAGAAGCTCAACCTTACATTAAGTAAAATAGCAGGTTTACTTACTGCTGCGTAAGTACTCCTAGCCTGCTACAAAAAATGTACTTCAGTATTGCACCGTGAAAAGAGTAATTCCCTTGACTCATAACCTGAATTTTAGAAAGTATTGCGTGACGATTAGCTTAGCAACCGTGCGACGCAGCATGACAACGTGATTTGTGGAAACTCTGCTGGGCAGAGCATTATACGTTTCTCCATACATTTCCCGCTGCGATTCTTATCTCCTGCGTTTCTAATATCTTTGCAGGAAGGTTCCATAGACGGGTTGGTTGTTTAGCGGCAAAACAGAAGGGGTTGGCTTAGATTGTTGACAACATGTAAAGTATATTTAGTCTCGAAATGTTTATTGAAAACATAACTCTGCACAATGAGCAATTGTTGTCTCTCAAATACATTGTTATGTTGCTGGTATCAAGCACTGGCTGAAACGAGCCACCTAAGATTCCCCACATGGCAGCTTTTTGTCATTGTTGTTAGTTATCTGACCGTTCAGAATCATAACATCACACGGCTTTCAGCCCCAACGATTGTCAGCCAACCCATCGATGGGATCTGTATAGTAGACCCAGAGCCTCAAATAGACATTTCATCAATTGTTCCAGTCTATTGTTCCATAGTCTACAGTATTTCACTCGTGCATTGTGATCTTCTAATCTATACTAGATGAAAGAGAGAGTGCTAATTCAATACCAGTTCCAGCAAGATTCATCACAACAGGGTAGAAGGGTAGGTTCATTGCAATTGGAGTGACAGTCTACAGACCTCCAGAAACTGAGTAACAGATCCTTACTGGAGCATACTCCTCTGTCCAGCAACATATAAAGACTTACTGGAGCATACTCCTCTGTCCAGCAACATATAAAGACTTACTGGAGCATACTCCACTGTCCAACAACATATAAAGACTTACTGGAGCATACTCCTCTGTCCAGCAACATATAAAGACTTACTGGAGCATACTCCACTGTCCAACAACATATAAAGGCTTTATAGAGCATTCATAAAATCTTCATAAGCACTGTAGATTATACTACACAAAGGGTGTTATGAAATATGTTCCTTGGTCAAATGTGGCACAAGTGTTTGCAACCCTTTGTATAGCATGACATTTACTTATGCATCATTTCTAAAACATCTATAGAGGCCTTAGAAAGGCTTCATTAGCTCGTATGTTCTGTTTATGGTGGGACCATTTATACAGTAGCCTGTACTGCATGCCATCTTTCCCATCGTGGGTGTCGAAACTCATGCAAATACGCAATACATGACTACAATATATATATATATATATATATCCATAAGGCTCCACATGAAACGTGTTAACAGCGTGAAATTGAAATTTGTTCAGCAATCTTTGTTTCAGGTGGTTTTACTGGAGCATTATTATAATATATACTGTGGTGAGACGGAATTGGCTCTCCCGTGTACACTATTAAAAACAGTCACGCCGGCCGATGTTAGCCTTGGGGTGTCAATCTGAATGAAATGGATCCCCAGTATGCCTTCCCCAATTGATTTGTTGCTTTGTTTTGCTTCCCTCAATGACGAGACGTACTGAAGGTCGGATCTGTAGAAAATAAAGAAACTCAAAGTATGGAGAGAGGGGGAGAAGGAAAATAGGCTAAGCGCCAAAAAGCGTCTAAAATGACAGTAGCAGCAGGGGTTTTGATGTAGTGATTTTCCCCCACTACATAAGAGAGAAAGCCTGGTTAAACCATACGGAATCCTGGGCAAAATCTGTTTTGATGTCAGGCTATAACGAAGATACATTTGCGTTTTTCTTCATGCGCATTTCTAATCTATGACAAGGGGTTGCTAGAAGCACCGTAACACTATGAGGAAAAGTGTAGTCTAAAATTTATAATGACATTTTCTACAATCATTCCTCACCAATGTCTTGGAACACCTGGGGCGTCATTGGGTAGAACATGTTGAATAGTGCATCTCTCAGTCAGGTAAAGTACAGCATAAACCAGAAAACACCCATGTCCTGTCAGTGAGGTATTGGCACATCCATTTCCTTACCATGTTACACTCTGCATCACTGCACCGGTCTTCTCACAGATCAATACACTGTTGCATAAACACAGACACACACAAACAGTCTCTCTCTCCCTCTCTCTCACACACACACACACACACACACACACACGACCTTGGCCCTTGTCATAGAGTGGGCGTTACTAAGTCTGGCATTTGCAGGGCACTGGGTTCCCCCACCTATATGCCTACTGCTCTCCTGCCTGTACGGTGACTGTATGTAAATAACACCCGCTCCACTCCTCTGCTCGCCACATAGGGATCTGATTAAGATCTACCTGTATAGATCTGCATTCATCAAATATTCATGAAGGCCGCTTGCATTCCTTGTGCATGGACACTATATATACAAACGTATGTGGACACCCCTTCAAATGAATGGATTTGGCTACTTCAGCCACACCCATTGCTGAAAGGTGTATAAACTCAAGCACACAGCCATGCAATCTCCATAGACAAATATTGGCAGTAGAATGGCCTTATTGACGAGCTCAGTGACTTTCAACTTGGCACCGTCATAGGATGCCACCTTTCCAACAAGTCAGTTGGTCAAATTTCTGCCCTGCTAGAGCTGCCCCGGTCAACTGTAAGTGCTGTTATTGTGAAGTGGAAATGTCTAGGAGCAACAACGGCTCAGCTGCGAAGTGGTAGGCCACACAAGCTCACAGAACGGGACCACCAGGTGCTGAAGCGCATAGCGCGTAAAGATCGTCTGTCCTCGGTTCCAACACTCACTACCGAGTTCCAAACTGACTCTGTAAGCAACTTCAGCACAAGAACTGTTCGCCGGGAGCTTCATGAAATGGGTTTTGATGGCCAAGCAGCCGCACGCAAGCCTAAGATCACCATGCACAATGCCAAGCGTCGGCTGGCGTGGTGTAAAGCTTGCCACCATTGGACTATGGAGCAGTGTAAACGCGTGATGAATTACGCTTCACTATCTGGCAGTCTGATGGACGAATCTGGGTTTGGCGGATGCCAGGAGAACGCTACCTGCCCGAATGCATAGTGCCAACTGTCAGGTTTGATGGAGGAGGAATAATGGTCTGGGGCTGTTTTTCATGGATCGGGCTAGGTCCCTTAGCTCCAGTGAAGTGAAATCTTAACGCTACAGCATACAATGGCATTCTAAATGATTCTGTGCTTCCAACTTTGTGGCAACAGTTTGAGGAAGGCCCTTTCCTGTTCCAGCATGACAATGCCCCCATGCACAAATCGAGTTCCAGAAATGGTTTGTCGAGATCGGTGTGGAAGATCTTGACTGGCCTGCACAGAGCCCTGACCTCAACCCCATCGAACACCTTTGGGATGAATTGGAATGCCCGACTGCGAGCCAGGCCTAATTGCCAAACATCAGTGCCCGACCTCACTAATGTTCTTATGGCTGAATGGAAAGAAGTCCACGCAGCAATGTTCCAACATCTAGTGGAAAGCCTTCTCAGAAGAGTGGAGGCTGTTATAGCAGCAAAGGGGGGAGCAACTCCATATTAATGCCCATGATTTTGGAATGAGATGTTCAACTAGCAGGTTTTTAAATTGTTTTATTCAACCTTTATATAACTAGGCAAGTCAGTTAAGAACATTCTTATTTACAATGACAGCCTACCAAAAGGCAAAAGGCCTCCTGCGGGGATGGGAATAAAAATAATTATAGGACAACACACACCATGACAAGAGAGACAACACTACATAAAGAGAGACCTAAGACAACAACACAGCATGGTAGCAGCACAAAACATGGTACAAACATTATTGGGCACAGACAATGGCACAAAGAGCAATAAAGTAGAGACAACAATACATCACGCAAAGTAGCCACTACTGTCAGTAAGAGTGTCCATGATTGAGTCTTTGAATGAATTGATTGAGATAAAACCGTCCCGTTTGAGTGTTTGTTGCAGCTCGTTCCAGTCGTTAGCTGCAGCTTGTGTGCTTTCGGGACCTTTAACAGAATGTGACTGGCAGAACGGGTGTTGTATGTGGAGGATGAGGGCTGCAGTAGATATCTCAGGTAGGGGGGAGTGAGGCCTAAGAGGGTTTTATAAATAAGCATCAACCAGTGGGTCTTGCGACGGGTATACAGAGATGACCAGTTTACAGAGGAGTATAGAGTGCAGTGATGTTTCCCATAAGGAGCATTGGTGACAAATCTGATGGCTGAATGGTAAAGAACATCTACCCGCTTGAGAGCACCCTTGCCTGCCGATCTATAAATTATGTCTCCGTAATCTAGCATGGGTAGGATGGTCATCTGAATCAGGGTTAGTTTGGCAGCTGGGGTGAAAGAGGAGTGATTACGATAGAAGAAACCAAGTCTAGATTTAACTTTAGCCTGCAGCTTTGATATGTGCTGAGAGGAGGACAGTGTGCCGTCTAGCCATACTCCCAAGTACTTGTATGAGGTGAATACCTCAAGCTCTAAACCCTCAGATGTAGTAATCACACCTGTGGGGAGAGGGGCATTCTTCTTACCAAACCACATGACCTTTGTTTTGGAGGTGTTCAGAACAGTGTTTTGAGCAGTATATATATATATATATATATATATATATACTGCTAAAAAAAATAAAGGGAACACTTAAACAACACAATGTAACTCCAAGTCAATCACACTTCTGTGAAATCAAACTGTCCACTTAGGAAGCAACACTGATTGACAATACATTTCACATGCTGTTGTGCAAATGGAATAGACAACAGGTGGAAATTATAGGCAATAAGCAAGACACCCCCAATAAAGGAGTGGTTCAGCAGGTGGTGACCACAGACCACTTCTCAGTTCCTATGCTTTCTGGCTGATGTTTTGGTCACTTTTGAATGCTGGCGGTGCTTTCACTCTAGTGGTAGCATGAGACGGAGTCTACAACCCACACAAGTGGCTCAGGTAGTGCAGCTAATCCAGGATGGCACATCAATGCGAGCTGTAGCAAGAAGGTTTGCTGTGTCTGTTAGCGTAGTGTCCAGAGCATGGAGGCGCTACCAAAAGACAGGCCAGTACATCAGGAGACGTGGAGGAGGCCGTAGGAGGGCAACAACCCAGCAGCAGGACCGCTACCTCCGCCTTTGTGCAAGGAGGAGCAGGAGGAGCACTGCCAGAGCCCTGCAAAATGACCTCCAGCAGGCCACAAATGTGCATGTGTCTGCTCAAACGGTCAGAAACAGACTCCATGAGGGTGGTATGAGGGCCCGACGTCCACAGGTGGGGGTTGTGTTTACAGCCCAACACCGTGCAGGACGTTTGGCATTTGCCAGAGAACACCAAGATTGGCAAATTCACCACTGGCGCCCTGTGCTCTTCACAGATGAAAGCAGGTTCACACTGAGCACGTGACAGACGTGACAGAGTCTGGAGACGCCGTGGAGAACGTTCTGCTGCCTGCAACATCCTCCAGCATGACCGGTTTGGCGGTGGGTCAGTCATGGTGTGGGGTGGCATTTCTTTGGGGGGCCGCACAGCCCTCCATGTGCTCGCCAGAGGTAGCCTGACTGCCATTAGGTACCGAGATGAGATCCTCAGACCCCTTGTGAGACCATATGCTGGTGCGGTTGGCCCTGGGTTCCTCCTAACGCAAGACAATGCTAGACCTCATGTGGCTGGAGTGTGTCAGCAGTTCCAGCAAGAGGAAGGCATTGATGCTATGGACTGGCCCGCCCGTTCCCCAGACCTAAATCCAATTGAGCACATCTGGGATATCATGTCTCGCTCCATCCACCAACGCCACGTTGCACCACAGACTGTCCAGGAGTTGGCGGATGCTTTAGTCCAGGTCTGGGAGGAGATCCCTCAGGAGACCATCCGCCACCTCATCAGGAGCATGCCCAGGCGTTGTAGGGAGGTCATACAGGCACGTGGAGGCCACACACACTACTGAGCCTCATTTTGACTTGTTTTAAGGACATTACATCAAAGTTGGATCAGCCTGTAGTGTGGTTTTCCACTTTCATTTTGAGTGTGACTCCAAATCCAGACCTCCATGGGTTGATAAATTGGATTTCCATTGATTATTTTTGTGTGATTTTGTTGTCAGCACATTCAACTATGTAAAGAAAAAAGTATTTAATAAGATTATTTCTTTCATTCAGATCTAGGATGTGTTGTTTAAGTGTTCCCTTTATTTTTTTGAGCAGTGTATATATATATATGACATAAAGGCACATACGTCCTCAATTGCATACGTATGCGCGCGTGTGCCCACGCACTGACGCGCACACACACACACACACACACTAACGCATGCACTCAAAGACTAAAGACCCAACCCAGAGTAAAACGTTCTGTGGGGAAAAAAACAGCATATATAATTTCCAAATAGAGGTGCTAGATCGAACAATCACTTGAGTTACATGAGAATGGTACATTTGTCAGTAAGTACAGTGCAGAGCTGTAACACTACAACAGTAGCCTACATGGCGTTACAGATGATGACAGAATCCGTGTTTGTCTTGAAAGAAAGGCTCCGGTGTATAAAAATAATAGCCACTATTCTTCATAAAATGAAGCTATGCTGTCAAAGCACTACACATCGTAACTTGTATAGCTATTCCTGATGGAGGACATCATCTTAAAGGAATGTGCCACAACAAAACATGAAGGCCATAATTGAATACCTTAAAAACACATCGTTCCTTCCTCCTTTCCTTGAAGTTATCACTGACTTACTGTAACACAAACAGATAGGTGTAAACAACAGTGCTCGGCTATGAAAAGCCAACTGACATTTACTCCTGATGTACTGACCTGCTGCACCATCTACAACCACTGTGATTATTATTTGACCCTGCTGGTCATCTATGAATGTTTGAACATCTTGAAGAACGATCTGGCCTTAACTGGTCATGTACTCTTATAATCTCCACCCGGCACAGCCAGAAGAGGACTGGCCACCCCTCAGAGCATGGTTCCACTCTAGGTTTCTTCCTAGGTTTGTGCCTTTCTAGGGAGTTTTTCCTAGCCACCGTGCTTCTACATCTGCATTGCTTGCTGTTTGGGGTTTAAGGCTGGTTCTGTATAAGCACTTTGTGACATCTGCTGATGTAAAATTTCATTGATTGATTGATTGAGTTTTATCACGTAGCTTTCACCAATCCAGCAATGCTAGATCAGGGATTTCTTCAGAAGGAAGGATGCATGTTGATAGTATCCATCCACTCTATCGATGTTTCCTCAGTGGCTTGTCCTCTTAAGTAGCCAATGCCTTCCTCCCCCTGGCTGGAACGTATCAAAGACAAGAAGCAGGGGGAGAAGAAAAGAGGGGGATACATGGTAGGAACAGGATGGCTGGATCGAAGGAGGAAGTAAATAATTCAAGGAGAACACCAGGTCTGGCTGGATAATCAATGTTCCTTAGTGGTCAGGGGGATTCATTTATAAAGGCCCTTAAAGAGGCTGTATGAAGAAGATATGCCCTTGGCATAATTGATTAGATTTGATTGACATCATCATCACCATTCATATCTAATATTATCATTACCACAATTATTATCATTACCACTGTCATCAAAAGCAGCAGCACCACCGCCACCATTATCATCGCTGCCACCATTATCATCACTGCCACCATTATCCTCACTGCCACCATTATCATCACTAACACCACTACCATTATAATCACTACCCCTGTCATCATCTTCACAATCATTTGCTTTATTTGAGGTCAGAAGTGACATTTAAGTCAGTCCTCTCCTCTCCATTTTCTGTGATTAATCCATATCGTTTAGAGAGAAAACTGGTCAGTGCTGAGCAGGACATAAATCTACAAGCTTACAAGATGACTAGTGGTCGGAGTGAAGTAGTCACTAGATTTAAAGAATAGATTCAAGAAGGAGAGGAGATAGAGAGGAAGGGACATGAGAGGAGAAGAGAGAGAGAGAAGAGAGGAAGGGACATGAGAGGAGGAGAGAGAGAGGAAGGGACATGAGAGAGAGAGAAGAGAGGAAGGGACATGAGAGAGAAGAGAGGAAGGGACATGAGAGGAGGAGAGAGAGAAGAGAGGAAGGGACATGAGAGAGAGAGAGAGAAGAGAGGAAGGGACATGAGAGAGAGAAGAGAGGAAGGGACATGAGAGGAAGGGACATGAGAGGAGGAGAGAGAGAGAAGAGAGGAAGGGACATAAGAGAGAGAGAGAGAAGAGAGGAAGGGACATGAGGAGGAGAGAGAGAGAAGAGAGGAAGGGACATGAGAGGAGGAGAGAGAGAAGAGAGGAAGGGACATGAGAGAGAAGAGAGGAAGGGACATGAGAGAGAAGAGAGGAAGGGACATGAGAGAGAAGAGAGGAAGGGACATGAGAGAGAGAGAAGAGAGGAAGGGACATGAGAGGAGGAGAGAGAGAGAGAGAAGAGAGGAAGGGACATGAGAGGAGGAGAGAGGGAGAGAAGAGAGGAAGTGACATGAGAGGAGGAGAGAGAGAAGAGAGGAAGGGACATGAGAGGAGGAGAGAGAGAGAGAAGAGAGGAAGGGACATGAGAGGAGGAGAGAGAGAGGAAGGGACATGAGAGAGAGAGAAGAGAGGAAGGGACATGAGAGAGAGAGAGAGAAGAGAGGAAGGGACATGAGAGGAGGAGAGAGAGAGAGAAGAGAGGAAGGGACATGAGAGAGAGAGAGAAGAGAGGAAGGGACATGAGAGAGAGAAGAGAGGAAGGGACATGAGAGGAAGGGACATGAGAGGAGGAGAGAGAGAGAAGAGGAAGGGACATAAGAGAGAGAGAGAGAAGAGAGGAAGGGACATGAGGAGGAGAGAGAGAGAAGAGAGGAAGGGACATGAGAGGAGGAGAGAGAGAGAGAAGAGAGGAAGGGACATGAGAGGAGGAGAGAGAGAAGAGAGGAAGGGACATGAGAGAGAGAAGAGAGGAAGGGACATGAGAGAAGAGAGGAAGGGACATGAGAGGAGGAGAGAGAGAGAGGAAGGGACATGAGAGGAGGAGAGAGGGAGAGAAGAGAGGAAGTGACATGAGAGGAGGAGAGAGAGAGAGAAGAGAGGAAGGGACATGAGAGGAGGAGAGAGAGAGAGAAGAGAGGAAGGGACATGAGAGAGAGAGAGAAGAGAGGAAGGGACATGAGAGAGAAGAGAGGAAGGGACATGAGAGAGAGAGAGAAGAGAGGAAGGGACATGACAGGAGTAGAGAGAGAGAAGAGAGGAAGTGACATGACAGGAGTAGAGAGAGAGAAGAGAGGAAGTGACATGAGAGGAAGAGAGAGAGAGAGAAGAGAGGAAGGGACATGAGAGGAGGAGAGAGAGAGAAGAGAGGAAGGGACATAAGAGAGAGAGAGAGAAGAGAGGAAGGGACATGAGGAGGAGAGAGAGAAGAGAGGAAGGGACATGAGAGGAGGAGAGAGAGAGAGAAGAGAGGAAGGGACATGAGAGGAGGAGAGAGAGAAGAGAGGAAGGGACATGAGAGAGAGAGAGAGAGAGAGAAGAGAGGAAGGGACATGAGAGGAGGAGAGAGAGAGAGAGAGAGAGAGAGGAAGGGACATGAGAGGAGGAGAGAGGGAGAGAAGAGAGGAAGTGACATGAGAGGAGGAGAGAGAGAGAAGAGAGGAAGGGACATGAGAGGAGGAGAGAGAGAGAGAAGAGAGGAAGGGACATGAGAGAGAGAGAGAAGAGAGGAAGGGACATGAGAGAGAAGAGAGGAAGGGACATGAGAGAGAGAGAGAAGAGAGGAAGGGACATGACAGGAGTAGAGAGAGAGAAGAGAGGAAGGGACATGACAGGAGTAGAGAGAGAGAAGAGAGGAAGTGACATGACAGGAGTAGAGAGAGAGAAGAGAGGAAGTGACATGAGAGGAAGAGAGAGAGAGAGAAGAGAGGAAGGGACATGAAAGGGAGGGGAGAGAGAAGAGAGGAAGGGACATGACACGAGGAGAGAGAGAGAGAAGAGAGGAAGGGACATGACAGGAGTAGAGAGAGAGAAGAAGGGACATGAGAGGAGTAGAGAGAGAAGAGAGGAAGTGACATGAGAGGAGGGGAGAGAGAAGAGAGGAAGTGACATGAGAGGAGGGGAGAGAGAAGAGAGGAAGGGACATGAGAGAGAGAGAGAAGAGAGGAAGGGACATGACAGGAGTAGAGAGAGAAGAGAGGAAGTGACATGAGAGGAGTAGAGAGAGAAGAGAGGAAGGGACATGAGAGGAGTAGAGAGAGAGAGAGAAGAGAGGAAGGGACATGACACGAGGAGAGAGAGAGAAGAGAGGAAGGGACATGACAGGAGTAGAGAGAGAAGAGAGGAAGGGACATGAAAGGGAGGGGAGAGAGAGAAGAGAGGAAGGGACATGAGAGGGAGGATAGAGAGAAGAGAGGAAGGGACATGAGGGAGGATAGAGAGAAGAGAGGAAGGGACACGAGAGGGAGGATCGAGAGAAGAGAGGAAGGGACATGAGAGGGAGGATAGAGAGAAAGAAAGAGAGTGAAAGAGTACAGAGAGGGAAAGAGAGACATAAAGAGAGAAGAGGGGGGGACCAGAGAGAAAGAGAGAGAGCAGAACACCGAGCTCTTTAATAAACTGTAACCTGGGCGTCCCAGTCAACAGCAAATCACTTCTCCAGGATGCAAAGCAACAACATGCTCGTTCATAATATTCCATTTGAGGTGGATATAACATAACCTCTGTCACGCCTGCTCCCGGTCCTCCTCCCTGGCGCTCGAGGGCGCCAGGCTACCCATCATTATACACTCCTTTTACCAACAATACACGCAGCTGCGCTCATTGGACTCACCTGGACTCCTTCACTTTGTTGATTACCCCCTGTATATAGACCTAGAGTGTCAATAAGAGGGTTTCCTTTTACTAAAGAGTGATCTGTCAGTATGTGAATACATTATTCATTACTATTGATGGCCAGTGAGGGTCTTATTTGAAGTTAAATTCTCTGGCAGAATGTTGACCTTCGGTGACGAGTGAGTGAGATTTCAGCTTAGCCTTGGCAGTTCGGGCCAGACTACACACGCTCGCACGTACACGCTCGCACGTACACACACATAGGACCAGCCCCAAACGTCATAAGAGAAATCAGCATCAATCGGTGCACAAACCTGCCTGTCTACAGTATCGATCTAACCTGGTAGGCTCCGGCTCCTGAAACTCTCTGGGAAAATGCTACATTTTGAGCATTTCATTTTGCAATGGTTTTGAATTGAAAGGATGCATTGAGAAATAGCAGAGTGGCCCAGAGTGATTCCAATGATGACAGATGGACCAAACTGCTTGCTTTGTATGAAGGCAACAGACAAACAGATCCCTCATGGACTAATTTAAAATACTCCGCCTTGGCAGTAATCAATGTGCTTTAATTGAACTAGCATCATCTGCCAAGATCCATACAGTAGCAGTTAGTAGAAATATCCTAACGGATCACAATATTACTCTGTTTTTTTTCTCCTTCAGCAAATTTGACTGCAATAATGGACTTCTATTGCGGGGGAATAAAAAAATAATAATCTGCCGCTCGATACCAGGTCCTCAAGGCAAAATCACAGCCTTTGATTAATCACTAATATTCTGGACCAATATAGAGCCAAAATTGAGTCTGCCAAATAGCTGTGATAAGTGAGTGCACGGGGTAGCCTATTCAGTCCTCATGCTTCAATATCTTTAAGGCATTCTGTTCCCTTCCGGGGGTTTTTGAGTGAAACTGCATCCAGCCACTATGCTAAAAGACTACTGATACTGACCACAGTTGAGAGAGAGGGACAGAGATTGTGTGTGTGTGTGTGTGTGTGTGTGTGTGTGTGTGTGTGTGTGTGTGTGTGTGGGTGTGTGTGTGTGTGAGATGAAGAGAAGATAGATGAAGGAAATGCCAGGGGGGGAAAAAAAGAGTAAAAAAGAAAGAGCGAGTAGAAGATAAGAAAAGAGAGAGAGAAAGTCAATGTACAATAATGAGTTAGGAGGGAAGCAAAAAATGACTACGAGAAAGAGAGAGGAGAAAGAAACGGCATCCACTCACTGATCTTATAACCCAGCTTTTCGGCGTGGACCCTCTTTGCCAGGAACTGTCCCTCAACCAGGGCTCGGATTTCCCCCTGGGCGGAGAAGCCGGCTACCTGAGCGGGATGAAAGGGAAGGGGAACACAAAGAGAGGCTTTGGGAACGCAGGCAAAGGAGCAGGGGAGTAGATGGGAGATTCCTGCCCTTACAGAACTTTCTTTGACTGGGGGAATGGAGAGCCTCATTCCCACCGGGCTAAGTCCCCACCCCTTCTGACCTCTCTCCTCACATCACCCTGTATGACGTCTCCTAATCCTCCGGCTTCACCGCCCCGTTGAAGGAGTTCACAAGGATAAGGAAAAGAGGGTGACAGCGATACTGTAGCCTCGCGTGACTTATCTTTGTGTGTCTCTGACAATAAAACATTATAAAACATTGATCAATAAAAAAACTACATGCATTCATCTCTTACTTATGAATTACTTATGTGCTTGTACATCTTTTCATTTAGATGGAAACACAGAGAACTACTGTTTCCAGTTTTTCGTTTGAACTGCAAATAGAATCCCATCCATAATTTGACTTCCTTCAGTATACAGCAGTCTTTGCACTGACCTTCGTATTGTCTTTGTCAAATCTGTGAACTCCGACTGCAGACGGCGTGATTTCCATGGCATCAAAATAAATCCCTGGGAGAGAACGTTACATGCCAGCCCATTCAGAATCAGTCAGCATCACATCAAAAAAAATCAAGCCGTTATCTGAAAACCATGCCATTATCTGAATAAATCTGGGGCCTACAGTCTCTAAATCAATCCAACTTGATGACTAAAACAAATCTACTGATAGATACAGCATGTTTGACATCATCACCTATGTTCCCGTCGTTCCCTATTGGTGTAGTCCTCAGGACCGAGGAGAAGACTTCCCATGACCCTCCAGCACACTTGTTTCTGATCCTCTCTCTGGTCAGGGAGCCATTCTTATAGCTGGCAGGAGGCACACGTACACACACACACACACACACACACACACACACACACACACACACACACACACACACACACACACACACACACACACACACACACACACACACACACACACACACACACACACACACACACACACACACGATTTACCTGGGCTGAAATACCATAATTTAGTATAATTGAATTCAAAGCAAGCCATCTACAGTAAATGCCTGAGCATCCTTTCCGATTTTAATCTCCTTTGTGTATCAGCTATTATGAGTAAAACCACTTAATTTATAATACTCTATTTTACCGTAGATTAAAACATTATGGAACAGGAGTCATACAGACAGATGATAATGATTAGTAAAAGATGTCAATGTCACTTGGTGTGTGTGTGTGCGTGTGTGTGTTTGTGTGTTTGTGCAAGGTTACCAGTGGCACAATGACAAGTGGCAAATTTGTGTAGGACTGTATGTGACAGAATTATAGTTCAACAAAGTCTCAAGGAATTCAATTAAATGTCAATGCCACATAACAATCGTAAGCATTAGGTAACAAGGTTATTGCAGTTGTGTTTTTATATTCGTTAGTTTTTATTTAGTTTAAGTTTTATAAAAACAGATATTTCATTTTTATATTATTTAGCTTCAGTTTTAATTTAATGTTAGGGACATAAAGGGCCTCCTGAGTGGTGCAGCGGTCTAAGGCACTGCATCGCAGTGTTGCGGTCTAAGGCACTGCATCGCAGTGTTGCGGTCTAAGGCACTGCATCGCAGTGTTGCGGTCTAAGGCACTGCATCGCAGTGTTACGGTCTAAGGCACTGCATCGCAGTGTTGCGGTCTAAGGCACTGCATCGCAGTGTGCGGTCTAAGGCACTGCATCGCAGTGTTGCGGTCTAAGGCACTGCATCGCAGTGTTGCGGTCTAAGGCACTGCATCGCAGTGTTGCGGTCTAAGGCACTGCATCGCAGTGTTGCGGTCTAAGGCACTGCATCGCAGTGTTGCGGTCTAAGGCACTGCATCGCAGTGTTGCGGTCTAAGGCACTGCATCGCAGTGTTGCGGTCTAAGGCACTGCATCGCAGTGTGCGGTCTAAGGCACTGCATCGCAGTGTTGCGGTCTAAGGCACTGCATCGCAGTGTTGCGGCGTCACTCCAGCCTGGGGTTGGATCCCAGGCTGTGTCACAACCGGCCCGACCAGGAGTCCCATATGGCGGTGCACAATTGGCCCAGTGTCGTCCGGGTTAGGGGAGGGTTTGGCCCAGTGTCGTCCGGGTTAGGGGAGGGTTTGGCCCTGTGTCGTCCGGGTTAGGGGAGGGTTTGGCCGGGGGTGCTTTACTTGGCTCATCGTGCTCTAGTGCAGGCCGGGCGCCTGCAGGCTGACTTCTGGGTTAAGCGAGTGGGGGTTAAGTAAGGCATGGCGGGTCATGTTTCGGAGGATGCATGACTCGACCTTCGCCTCTCCCCAGCCCGTTGGGGAGTTGCAGCGATGAGACAAGATCATAATCACGAAAAAGGGGGGTAAAAATTACAACAAAAATGTTTAAATGTAAATAAAGTAGCGTGGGAGGCTAGGAGACATGTATGTGTGTTGGGATGTCACTTCTTGCTACTGTGGGTCAGTAAAGGTGATTGGTCAGATCATAGGTTAAGGTTAGTTTTAAAGATAGACTCAAAGAGATGACGTAGACGCACCAAGTAAACAGTAATAGTGGGTACATTTCCGCAACAACCAGGAGCGTTGAAGCGTGAAGCTAAATGTCTCTGCTGTTTTGTTCCTGTAGCTACCACTTTGTAACAGAGTGAAGCGTACCCATGCACATGCGCAGACACTTTGTGTGACTGTGTGAGACCAAAGTCTTGCTTTCAAAGTGCGCCTACATGTTGACTGCATGAACTTTACAAAAATCATTTGATCAGAGATCATGAAATTTTGACTGTAGTCGACTGCAAGTTTCTGCAGACTACCTTCATCCATCACCTGCATTGTGAGGCTCGATTGTCAACCAATCATTAGGGTGTTTTCAGTTTGACCCACGTGAAAGTGGGTATGGAACCAATTTGCCGTGATTTATGTGTACAGTGGAAATATACAAATACATTTGATATTTGAGGATCTTTCTTACTAATTGATTGTACAATGTACACACATAATATTATAATTTCAGTTTGTGATGTGCCATGTTGATCTGAACCACATTAGTGTCCAACTTTCAGCTGTCGCAGACGCACCTCCCCCAACTTCACTCCTCGCCTTTTGTCTACAGTCGGTTGCTTTAGCCTTACCAGTCAAACATGTCGTCTCACTGAGTCTACCTTTAAATGATAAAGTCAATCTCAATCTGACCCACCAGATTCAGAAGCTTGAAAACCCCATGAGAACAAAAACCCCATTCGATTATGGCACGACAAAAACGTTAAACTGAACATAATTCATGACGGTTTTTGGTTTATTTTCGATAATAGTTTCAGTATAGTTTTAGTTTTTCAAATGGGTTTGTTAATTATTTCATTTCACTACTAAACTGTTGTTTCATGATCCGTTTTCAATTTCATTTACGTTTTAGTTTACTATAATAACCTTGTTCACTACATTCAGTACATCTATGCCATTTACAACATGCTTTTATCACCAGGTCAGTTGTAGTACAGTGGAAATAATCTTTGTCATGTATCATGTACAGTGCATTCGGAAAGTATTCAGACCCCTTGACTTTTCCCCACATTTTGTTACGTTACAGCCTTATTCTAAAATTGATTCAATTATTATTTTTCCTCGTCAATCTACACACAATACCCCATAAACAAAGCGAAAAATGTATTAAAAATAAAAAACAAAAATACCTTATTTACATAAGTATTCAGACCCTTTGCTATGAGACTCGAAAATGAGCTCAGGTGCATCCTGTTTCCATTGATCATCCTTGAGATGTTTCTACAACTTGATTGAAGTCTACCTGTGGTAATTGATTGGACATGATTTGGAAAGGCACACACCTGTCTATATAAGGTCCCACAGTTGACAGTGCATGTCAGAGCAAAAATCAAGCTCTGAGGTCAAAGGAATTGTCTGTAGAGCCCCCGGGACAGGATTGTGTCGAGGCACAGATCTGGGGAAGGGTACCAGCACTGAAGGTCCCCAAGAACACAGTGGCCTCCATCATTCTTAAATGGAGACTCTTCCTAGCACTGGCCTCCCGGCCCAAACTGAGCAATCAGGGGAGAAGGGCTTTGGTCAGGGAGGTGACTAAGAACCTGATGGTCACTCTGACTGAGCTCCAGAGTTCCTCTGTGGAGATGGGAGAACCTTCCAGAAGGGCAACCATCTCTGCAGCACTCCACCAATCAGGTCTTTATGGTAGTGTGGACAGATGGAAGCCACTCCTCAGTAAAAGCGTCAGCAGCCCACTTAGAGTTTGCCAAAATGCACCTAAAGTACTCTCAGACCATGAGAAACAAGATTATCTGGTCTGAATTCCAAGCGTCACGTCTGGAAGAACCCTGGCACCATCCCTATGGTGAAGCATGGTGGTGGCATTATCATGCTGTTGGGGTGTCTTTCAGCGGCAGGGACTGGGAGACTAGTCAGGATCGAGGGAAAGATGAACGGAGCAAAGTACAGAGAGATCTTTAATGAAAACCTGCTCCATAGCACTCAGGACCTCAGAGTGGGGCGAAGGTTCACCTTCCAACAGGACAATGACCTTAAGCACACAGCCAAGACAACGCAGGAGTGGCTTCTGAATGTCCTTGAGTGGCCCAGCCAGAGCCTGGACTTGAACCCGATCGAACATCTCTGGAGAGACCTGAAAATAGCTGTGCAGCGACACTCCCCATCCAACCTGACAGAGCTTGAGAGGATCTGCAGAGAAGAATTGGAGAAACTCCCCAAATACAGGTGTGCAAAGCTTGTAGCGTCATACCCAAGGAGACTCGAGGCTGTAATCACTGCCAAAGGTGCTTCAACAAAGTACTGAGTGAAGGGTCTGAATACTTATGTGATAGTTCAGGTTTTTTTTGACGTACAAAAATGTCTAAAAACCTGTTTTTGCTTTGTCATGATGGGGTATTGTGTGTAGATTGATGAGGAAAAAAACGATTTAATACATTTTAGAATAAGGCTGTATCATAACAAAATGTGAAAAAAGTCAAGGGGTCTGAATACTTTCCGAACGCACTGTACCTGAATGCCTCAGAGAAAGAGCTAAGTTGTTCAATAAATGATACTTCACTAAGAGAACTGAGTCTATAGGCTTAGTCTACATTTTTACATTTACATTTTAGTCATTTGGCAGACGCTCTTATCCAGAGCGACTTACAGTAGTGAATGCATACATTTCATTTCGTGCATTAAAAAAAAAAAAAAATTGTACTGTGGCTAAACCCTACTCTATAGACCTACTGCACCTCCATGGTCTGTTTCTGCAAAGCTATACTGTTTCTGCTTATGTAAGTTTTCAGAGCGTATTGGCTCTAGATCTATTGTGACGGGATGTGGCGCTTCTTCGCCATTTGTTAAATGTATACCATTCTAATGTGAACTGCGGGGGAACTACTTTGTTTCTGAAGACGTGGGGGTAGTGTGGGAGGTGTTTACCATATCAAAGCCATATAGGAGGGGCGGTCCACTGGGTTGCAGAAGATGTGTCCTTCCACTGTGGGCCTCGGCTCTTTGATCCACAGGAAGACTGTGTCGCTAGTACCAAGACTCACCTGGGAGTGAGGAAGATAGGAAGACGGAAGGAGAAACAACTTATATAACCACTTATATAACATATACCTGAGTGTACAAAATATTAGGAACACATGCTCTTTCCATGACAGACTGACCAGGTGAAACCAGGTGAAAGCTATGATCGATTTTTGATGTGACTTGTTAAATCCACTTCAATCGGTGTAGGTGAAGGAGGAGGAGACAGGTTAAAGAAGTATTTTTAACAGACACTACATCAAAGGGAAAATTCAAAATGTTGACACCCTCCCTGTACAATATTCGTTTTATGATTTGCTACATCGCCCTCCCAACTCAAGACACCTCCTCTCACAGTTTGTCAAATACATAAAGGCCTCTACTAGTCATCTCATGGAGACCTGGGGTAAAGAGTAAAATAGAGATCTCAGATGATCTATGGGGAGAAGCACTGTCTAGAATTCACTCCTGTTCTGTCAATGCCAGATATCAATTGATACAATACATAGTCAGGCATAGACTTCGCTACTCCAAAACCAAAGACCCCAGGTCTCCCCACTGTGTGACACTGTGTGAAAAATGTAAAGCCTCAGAGGGTTCATTAACTCATCCTTTTTGGCCCGAACTTAATAATTTTTGGAGGAGCATCTTTGATTGGTATTCAAAAGGTATATGAGAGGGCCATTGACCCTGACGCAGAACTCACTCTCTTTGGCTGCTCAGAGTCTCTTCTAAGATTGTCCAATTAGGAACAACAGGCTCTGATGTTTGGAATGGTGGCGGCAAAAAAAATGATCCTCACAGAATGGAAGTCACCCACCCAACCTCGCTTCCATAGATGGTTAGCAGAAATGATTAAGACCATTAACTTGTAAAATATGAGTTTTTTCAGGACTAACTCCTCCAACAGATTTCTCAAGGTTTGGGGTCTGTTTCTGGACCATCTGGACAGAGACTGATTGTGAACATTGACTAGGAATGCTTACTGTTGTTGTAACTGTCACTGTTGCTCTATTCTTGTCCCATGTCTTGCTTAAGCAATACTTCATTTCATGTCTTGCAGCTGTGTTTTTTGGTTATTTTTTTGTGTGCTTTTGTTTTGTGCTAAATTGCAAAAGAAAATCCTTTCATTTTTAAGCCTTGAGACAATTGGGACATGTAGTGTTTATGTGTGCCATTCAGTGAATGTGAATGTGTCACTCAACAGTTTCTCATGTGTATCAAGAATTGCACACCACACAAAGGACATCCAGCCAACTTGACACAACTGTGGGAAGAATTGGAATCAACCTTGTAGAGTCCAGGGCAAAAGGGATAGGGGGGATTTATGTTAAAAGTTGGGTAAACAAAATACAAAATTCCCTTACGCTGTTTATGACCACGGGAAGATGTTTTTTTGGGGGGGAGACATTTCTCCCTGCTCTCTTCATCATATTAATGCTGCAATATGTAACTTTTTTGGCAAACAAACCAAGTTCACATATTTTACTAGGCAGGTCAGTTAAGAACAAATTCTTATTTTCAATGACAGCCTAGGAACAGTGGGTTAACTGCCTTGTTCAGGGGCATAACGACAGATTTGTACCTTGTCAGCTCGGGGATTTGAACTTGCAACCTTTCAGTTACTAGTCCAATGCTCTAACCACTAGGCTACTCTGCCACCCCAAATAATATGTGGGTTATAGATCTGTCAATGAAAGCAAGTCTAAGAAGTCTAATCTGTTCTATGTGCACTATTTCTATGATTCCAGTGCTTAAGTTTTGTTTTTGCATCTTTTACTTTCGGTTTTGAACACTAAAATACAATATTTTGGGAAATAATTTTTCACAGCGGTTTAGATGGTACAATGATTCTCTACACTATACTTGCTTGTTTTGTCACATAAACTGAAATTAGGCGAACTATAAAACAATTTGCAACCAGCAAATGGCAGAGCGATTTCTGCATAATGCATCTTTAAATGGCAAGTGCAATAATTTGGTAAAAACTAAATTACAATAATTTCTTTTTTTTCTCCATTGTGATTTATCAGGGGGTGCTGCAGCAACCTCAGCACCCCTACTTCCCGCGGCTATGACGTTGATTACTTTTTCAAATCCAATCAGTTTTCCACATGGATTCAACGTCATCACATTACATTTTTTGGTTTAAATGATGTGGAAACAACGTTGATTCAACCAGTTTTTGCCCAGTGGGTTGCTTCTTAGCAAAGAGCTATTTCTCAAGCAAGAATTTTGCTAGGACTGTCTGGGAGTGATCTGAGTTGGGAGAGAAAAATGGAAAACTAGCTGTTATTAGCAGAGGATTGGAACTTTGGTTGAACTTTTCTTATTATCTATTAACTAATTTACCACCTGGTGATGTCACCAGACAGGCCAAAACTCCATCGCACTAAAAATGGCAGAAATTTCAGTTGGTCTTTTCAAACTGCTTTTACACTAAAATGGCATTATCATCATTTTCACAATTCTACAGTATTATTACAAACTCTTAGTGTGGAAATATATATAAAACACAGGAAATCACATTTTTGACTGCAATGAGCCTTTAAGTGAAGACATGCAAAACAAAATCTGATTAGAGTAAGTGAATTATATTTGGTTGTAGGTTTCTGAAGTGATTTCAAAGCCGGTAGTCAAAGCGCATCTCGAAAAATGTGTGATTCCCTCATTTAGGTGAAGTTCAAAGCGAGCGCTGTAATGCGTTTAATGCGTTCATTCTACCAAGTGTTCCGTTTGATGATGAAAACAGCTTGATATTGCTCCTCGTCGGACAATGGCGGACCTCTTGGCATGAATGATTTAATGCCATGAAACCTCCATGTGGTCCTTAACATGGCTTCCTTGCACCTTACTACTCTACTGCTGCAGCTAAAGAGGCTGTATGGAAGCTTAGTTGCAAATTGTTCACCTCAATAATATTAATCAATTTCTTATCTCCTAAAACGACAACATCCTTGCTCATGGGTCTGGGGAGGTATGCCCTTGTGTCCAATGAGGTCATTTCTGAGTAGCCTCAGAAGCAAGAGTTCTGTACCTCTTTAAGCACTGAAATGCAACTTGATAGCATTTGAGCCCTATACCCTTTAATTGGCTATGATATGATGTATTGTGCTTGAGCAGAAAGAAAGATGAAAGGTCTTACGGCTATGTCTCCTTCCTGTAACCTCATCCCAGCCAGGGACCCTGGAATAAGAAATGAAAACAGCATTCAGACTTGAAACACACTAATTGAAGATTGAAAGCCAGTAAGAAAGTCTAGTTCCCTTTAGCCCACGTTCCATTCATCTCTCTTGCCTTTGTCCTTTAAAATGGGATGCGTCTGCACAACATAGACACAACATAGATTCTCTCAGATCTACTTGAGTCACTGAACATGCAGTACCGTATTGAGACGTTTAATTTCAATTCCATCCGCAGACTGTGACCTAAGGTACACTCTTAGAAAAAAAGGTGCAATCTGAAACCAAAAAGGGTTCATTGGCTGTCCCCATGGGAAAACCCTTAAGAACCCCTTTTGGTTCCATGTAAAACCCTTTTGGTTGCAGGTAGAACCTCTTTTGGGTTCCATGTAGAACCCTTTCGACAGAGGGTTCTACATGGAACCCAAAAGAGTTCTACCTTGAACCAAAAAGGGTTATCCTATGGGGTGTATATACTGTATATTGTCATTGTTCTGTATGGACAACAAGGTATACAGGTATGGCCCATAACAAGGTATACAGGTACGGCCCATAACAAGGTATACAGGTACGGCCCATAACGAGGTATACAGGTATGGCCCATAACGAGGTATACAGGTATGGCCCATAACGAGGTATACAGGTATGGCCCATAACGAGGTATACAGGTATGGTCCATAACGAGGTATACAGGTATGGCCCATAACGAGGTATACAGGTATGGCCCATAACAAGTCCCAAATTCTGCTGTTGAGTTGGGAGTTGCTGGGCAGATCTTTTACATGTTTTAATTTTGGGGGCTTCAGAGGGCGGACCTGGTGGAAAGATTTATTAATTCCAGTCTATTGGATTTCTTGGTGACCTTGCATAGAGTGTTAAATCAATCTTTCCCATGCTGTGACGCATACACACGCAGGCCCCTGAAAGGACGACAGTCCCGAGAAAAATGGCCCTCGGACTGGATTCTCATTTCAATTCTTCACCGGCGTTCAAGTCTGAAGCTTAGGAATAATTTTGAGAATTTCATATCTGTCATTGACCTTAAAAAATGGTTTGCTGCGATGATTTATTGGAATGTAGTAGTATAAATATATTGATAAGTCGACATCTTTATGTATTAGTGTGTAGAATAAATACAATCCATATACCTTCCTGAGCTACTAAATCATTCTCAAATCTGGATGAAAATATGAGGGCTTGTTTAGGCAAGACACAGCGGTCATGGACATGTAGTTTGCCTCGATACTTCTGTCCCTTCACATCTCAGAAAATTCATTCAAGTGAGTTTTTTGCATACATGATAACTATTAATGATACTCTTATCTACATATCAATCAACAAACAATTTGAATTAAATTACTGAATGCACCATGGCTCTTCAAATCTTAGCATAAGCCCCTGCATTGATCAACTAGCCTAATCAATTCTTACAATGATCAACTAGTATAAATACGAGGACAGCCATCTCACTGTCTAGTCTAGGCATTCATAACCAACTCCTTATGTATCCTGCCTCCCCTTCATCTACTATATCACACCATGGATAATATTTAATTATATCCAGGCAATTTCAAAACGGTATCAATTAGTCCATTGGCTATTGTTTGGCTGCTCAAACCGAGCTGTGCTGAAAGAGCTAAATCTCAACCGACTGTGCCAGACTCCCTCACACAACCACCGTCTGGGCGTCGCCCGCCTTTTAATTGGTCGTAAAGCCCCTTTTATGCAGATGACTGCTGAGCGGACTAGCAGAGAGGAGAGCGGTCTAGGCTTGTTTCAGTGTTTACGCGGCATTTAATTGAAAAAGCAGAGTCACCACCTCTAGTCTACAGACACGGGCAGCACACGGCACAAGTCGCATGGCGATAGTCTTAAATGCATAGTTTGGGATTTTGGCAATGAGCTGTACCCAAAAATGTTCAGTCATTGTGCTAAACTAGTTAGCATTGGCTCGGAAAAACTCTAACTTCCTTCATACTGGACGCAGAGACATAAAACATTGTATCCACGAGTTCATCTGACTCTGGGGAAATATATAAAGAACTTCATTGCCAAAATCCCAAACTATCCCTTTAAACCAGTGCCGCTTGCTTGGCGAGGGGCCAGCTCTTCTCTCCGTTCATCAGGTTTATATCAAGCTGCCTGGGAGGAGGGCGAACATGTGACCACCGCCGCCAAACACTCATTAGAATCTGCACAACATCCATGTGTAGGATAGGAGGAGCGGAGGAGGATCACTGGAGCAGATCAATGCAGTCAGTACAGTGCTACTGCCACCCAGTGGCCAGATGACGGAAAATAGAAAACAGAGGCCCCTGACAAAGACAGCATCAGAGCATGATAAAGCTCTTACCTGGGTTATCCCCAGTGAATGCCACCACTTTGCAGTCCTCTGGGAAGCCATAACGAGAGACATGGTAAGGAGAGAGGAGGCCCTGTGGAGGGGAACCAGGTGAGGTTAGGGTTTATAGAAGAGGATGAGGAATAAAGAGATGTGAACAGTCCAATGTTAGCTTTAGCAGTCATCAGCGTTTCCTATGGATATTGTGCAAAGCAATCAGTCCTTGACTTTTCCTAAATAACTAGAATAGACATGAACCATGTAAGGTGGGATAAAGGTCACACATTTATCTGCAAGGTATAGATGCGGTAAACGCAGACGTTCCATTGACCAGATTGGCACACATTCAAGAAATCTGATCTAACAAAGTAGATATTCGTCAACTCCATCATGATTTATGTATTGATTACTTAAGTCCGATTTTGATATATTTGGCTGTTTTCGCTGCATAACATGTAGAAGTTGTCCCTTTTCAAGTTTTGAAGAAGTGACTGCTAAATGCTAACTCCCGCGCGCATAAACTGGTTAGCATAACTAGCATAAAGAAATCGCTGGTGGTAGTCAAATTTGTTTTTAACTGTAATGCAGTTGATTGGCAACGATGACATGAACATGTGTTGGGGTTGACATCCATACAAGCATTATACTCCGATTTTTACCTCAACATGAAATACACATATAAACAATAGTTTTGATGGATGGCAATGAGGAGACTCGGGATCTTACCCCCACGGCCCTTTCCCCCACGCGTTTCCATGGCAATTCCATTGTTTTGGTCGAGTTCGATTTTACCACATCTATGTTTGTTAGCTAGCCAGCCACCAGTTTTAGAGCAATGATTCTGTTAATTTTTCAAATTAAATGCCAATATGCCAACATTCCATTCAAACAATGCACTCAATCCACAGCCACACATTGGCTAAAATCAGTTGATGATAGGACTTACTGTAGACAAGTTGTAAAACTACTGATATTGTATCATATAATAGCACTAACTTTCCCAAACATTTATGGTCTGTTTACATATATTTTAAGGCTATATATACAGAAAGTGTATAAAACCATAAACTGTATTTATAATTATATGACAATATTTTAGGTTGACAATTATATTACACAATTTCTGATACATCACATGCCTTACTTGTATTTAACTGCATAAATAAAATCTGGATTATGTCTCTACTATGTCAGTACATCACTGGGGCCATGCTTCCTGCCATCCAGGACCTATATACTAGGCGGTGTCAGAGGAAAGCCCCAAAAATTGTCAGACTCCAGTCACCCAAGTCATAGACTGTTTTCTCTGCTACCGCACGGCAAGCGATACCGGAGCGCCAAGTCTAGTACCAAAAGTCTCCTTAACAGCTTCTGCCCCCAAGCCATAAGACTGCTGAACAATTAATCAAATGGCCACCGGACTATTTACAGTGACAACCCCCCCATTTGTTTTGTACACTGCTGCTACTCACTGTTTATTATCTATGCATAGTCACTTCACCCCTACCTCCATGTACAAATTATCTAGACTAACCTGTACCCCTTGTATATAGCCTTTGTTATTGTATTACTTTTTATTTTTTACTTTAGTTTGTAAGTAAGCATTTCACGGTAAGGTAGTTTCAGATAGATTGAGGTTTCCAAAACACGTAGCTTTGCCAAATAACTCTCAAAATTGGAGATTAGCTCTTATTTAAAAAAAAATATATATTTGTCTAAGAACAACCTCGGTTTCTGTGCCCTCCACACGTGAGCATGCAGTAGCAGATCGCCTACAGTAACATAAACTAAGGAAAATACTTTTGTTCATAGAATTAACAAAAAAAGTGTATTCTAATGTTACCCAAGACCTTTATAAACACAACCAAAGGATACGTTTTCCGATAGTATATATGAAATTAATTTATTAGACTGTTAGAATGTTGCAGACAAAATGGCTGTTCATTGGCATAGTACGGGGGTAGTGAGGCCCGGCAGTTTAAGTGTTACGAGGATCCAAAGACAAACAGGTGGAGCTGGGACGAAAGCCTTGATGGCCCCAGTTCTTTATCCAATTATTGCCGGAGCCCTCAGGCTGACCTACAACTATTTAAATACAAACATTTGAATATGAGGTGATACGATGGATATTATGTAGCCTACATGACCTGACCCAAGGACTTGCAACTGAGGAATTCACCAAAAACGTACTTATTTTACAATGAAAATGTAAAACAACCTTCCACGTGAGATGAAATCACAGCCCATTCAAAAGTCAAAAGTTGATTTGCATTCCTTATCAGTTGCCCAGCCAGGAGAATAGACAAAAAATATCAACACATGGTCAAGAACCATGATAATGCATATAGGGGTATCTCACCAAGACAGCTGAAGAATGCACAAGGGCTCCCAGCCTCTCCTCCAGGTGAGGAGCAGTAGCCTCAAGACAGGAGTCTGCCCACTGTTTGCTGAATATGTCCATCAAATTCATCCCTGAACCTTAATAAAGGAGAAGAATGAACATGTCACGAATCAGAACGACTGATCAAGCCTTTCCAAAGAACATAGAATATACAGTGCACCTCAATGGAAGTCAATTTTATTAGAATGCGGATCACGGAACCGAGTGTAACAAATGTTTGGGTAACCCTTAATAATGACTTTTATTAAAAATCATGAATAAACTATTAATACACTTTCTATGCATAAGTATTTCATTATTTCTATACATTTATAAACATTGAAATTGTCTTATTATAAATGTTTTTATTAACTAAATCCAATCTCACTAATCTGAATTTATGTTATTCATAAACTGTAATGCATGTTATCACAGCACTGTGGTATACTTCTACGTATATGCCAGATATCGTTGTGCTGATAGACTAGAATGTCATGTGCAAATTGTCACAACTACTGTAATCTTCCTGTATGATAAACAAGACATTTCCCTCATATTGCCCTGTTGTATATTGTAACGAAATTCAGGTGAAAAACAGGCTACATGACTTGATTACAATGTCAACCTGGTTTCAGTGCTGCTGATAACAGATGGAGAAAAATCCCTTGGCGACCTTATTGCACAAACACAATGATGAATGTTATCCAGCAGACCTTAAAAGAATGGTTCTGCCAGGTAAAAACATTGTAATGAAATAAGTGTCAGAGATAAGTTCGAGCCAACTTGGAGAGTTAACCCACTGTGTTCCCATAGTAAGTGATGTTTCAAGCATGCTGGGGTAAAGTAATATGGTCTGAAACAGCTAACTCTTTAAGGATTTGTTTATTTTTGTATTTAACCTTTATTTAACTAGGCAAGTCAGTTAAGAACAAATTGTTATTTACAATAACAGCCTACCAAAAGGCAAAAGGCCTCGTGCGGGGACAGGGGCTGGGATTTAAATAAAGAAGAAAATATATTTAAAAAATAGGACAAAACACACATCACGACAAGAGACAACAGAACACTACATAAAGAGAGATCTAAGACAACAGCATAGCAAGGCAGCAACACATGACAACACAGCATGGCAGCAACACAACATGACAGCAGCACAACATGGTACAAACATTATTGGGCACAGATAACAGCACAAAGTGCAAGAAGGTAGTGACAGCAATACATCACGCAAAGCAGCCACAACTGTCAGTAAGAGTGTCCATGATTGAGTCTTTGAAGGAAGAGATTGAGATAAAACTGTTTAAGAAGGATCTTCACTCCCAAGGTATTTGTTCCATAGTAGTTGTACTTAAATGTTATATTATAACATGTTATAATGCAGGATAACTTTATTTTAGGGTAATGTTTGCACTAGTATTTACAATGAAATGATGTGCTACCAATAGGTACATTCTTGTGCTAAGTGGTAACTAAACTGATAACAAATTGTACATGCAGTACTCATTTGTTTTAATAAATCCCAAAGTGAAACAAAAAAGTGAAACATAGCTTACTATTGTGTAGTAATTTCTGTACCATTCAATAAAGTGCTACCGATAACAAAATCATCATTAACCATTATCATCAGTACCTTACCGTCACTGTAATCAATAGCTGCATAGCTGCCCAGGAAGAGAGAGGCAGCAAAGCTGCTTACCAATGAGATTCTCTGAAGTGAAGAGCAAAAAAAGAAGGGGGAAATATTTCAGACAATTACAGAACTAGTGAAATTCTATTGATCTTTCCTACTAAATCAACACAGAATATGTTCCACAAAGAGAGCAGAATTATCTGGCATTTTTAGAGCCCTATTTACCTTCATTTATTGAATTCACACAGATATGCGACCTAGAGTAGTTTACCAATGGAGCATATAAATCATTGGATTTAACATAAGACAATGGGGAATGGTGATAGCAGGCAAGTAAAATGGGCACGACATGTCACCTCACCTCTGTGTCCTCGTACTTCTCTGGTTGGGCCTTGTAAATCTTGGCGATCTGATTTCCAGTGAAACGCTGAAAGGTAATGTTATAGAATTGATAAAAAAGGTCAGCGCCTTTAGTAAATATTGGATCCCCCACATACGTGTACAGGTGTTACCTGTGTCCATATCACTTGGAGACATGAATGATTGAAGTTACTTGTAAAACAATGAGTAAAGTAAGTGTCAATTAAGTCAATCCATCAAATCCATCCAGTCAAGGAAACTGAGTCTTCCTCACCTCATAGGCCCGGGAGCCTGTGATGTCTGCAACTCTCTGAGCGCCACCTATTGCTGTCTCCAGGTACTGACACTGCTCTGTAGTGCTGGAGTCCATCCACACTGGACTATCTGACACTGCAAAACCACCCTGTTGGCACAAGTACAGGCATAATGTATCAATATACAAACTGAGAAATCAGATGACAAGAAACTAGCTTATTTATTGCAATCCATGGAATCACTTAATAGAAGTGGAACATGCACAACTAAAATGTATTCAATAAACAAAGTGTTTGAATGAATCAAAACAACTACTAATCAACTAACTACTGTAATACTCTCAAAATATATATCAAGGCATTCAAAGACAAGAACAAATTTGGAAGAGAACCAGGTTTGAGACAAAATGTTCATAGAAACGCCTTCTCATGGTCCTTTTAGACTTGCAAACTCACTGATGTAAAAAGGAGGCCCTTCAGCTTAGTATTAACTGAATAATCCTCAGGGTTTGATTGTACTGTTGGATTAATGAACAAACATTGGGCTATAGGGTTGGCTGTGCCTGCAATGTATCAAAGGATGTGGCAAATGTGTTTTTTTCCTCCCCCACACAAGGAAGGTAATGTATTAACTTTTAACCAGGCGGACACCGCCTATTTGACATTTGCCAAAAACAGGGCACTGTATTTCAAATCAAGTGGTGCATGTCATTTGTGCTTGTTGCTGATACTGAACTGTATGTGAAAAATTAAATGCTTCTACACCTGCATCGCTTGCTGTTTGGGGTTTTAGGCTGGGTTTCTGTACAGCACTTTGAGATATCAGCTGATGTTAGAAGGGCTTTATAAATACATTTGATTTGATGGGACGATGAAGTTGACTATCAAAAATGGGAGATAATTGTTTTATCTGGCATGTCACTAGCAAACATGCACTCTACTCTGCTGTAGTAATAAACATAAAGGACAACCAGAGAGTATAGAATCTCTCCCTGCTACTGCCATGTATGGGACCACCTACCTTCAGAAGTTCATGCAAACTTTTTCCTGGATGGAGATCCCTGAGAACTTGGTTGGTCCCTTTCCTCCAATACACACTGCCATGTTGCTGTAAAAACAAGGCAATGATGAAATACAATACATGTAATGCCTGACTGTATTCAAAATACACAATGGAGCACTATAATAGAGTACTAGTAATAGTCCACACACCTGGCCACTCCCAGATAGAGCTTTCACACGCGAGAAGTCAAATCCTGCATTCTTCATCTTGCCAAGGATCAGGTCAAGTGCCTGGGAAATCACCATGGAATTGCTCAGTTAAAAATCACAGGACTAAAACATGCTCAGCTCTGCCAATGGCATCCTTATTACGCATAGATTGCTCTTGAATCTGATCTTGGTGACTATTGATTCAAAGTGTTGTGTATTTCTGCTGAAGACCACCCTGCATCCTACTGCTGGCTTGCTTCTGAAGCTAAGCAGGGTTGGTCCTGGTCAGTCCTTGGATGGGAGACCAGATGCTGCTGAAAGTGGTGTTGGAGGGCCAGTAGGAGGCATTCTTTCCTCTGGTCTAAAAAATATCCCAATGCCCCAGGGCAGTGATTGGGGACACTGCCCTGTGTAGGGTGCTGTCTTTCAGATGGGATGTTAAACAGGTGTCCTGACTCTCTGAGGTCATTAAAGATCCCATTGCACTTATCGTAAGAGTAGGGGTGTTAACCCTGGTGTCCTGGCCAAATTCCCAATCTTGCCCTCATACCATCACCGCCACCTAATCATCCCCAGCTTACAATTGGCTCATTCATCTCCCCTGAAACTATTCCCCAGGTTGTTGCTGTAAATGAGAATGTGTTCTCAGTCAACTTACCTGGTCAAATAATTTAAAAAAAGATAACAGTGAGTAGTTACTTACAAAGAGAGATATCTTCCCAAAATTTGAATTAACTGCAGTTTAATAATATTAGTTTAATCAACCTTGCAGTGTAATGCATTTGTTACAACACTTTGGGGAATTTTATTGCTGTAGGCCCTACCTTTGAACTCAACGGAATAACAGCTTAGATGGAAGTTAATTCAGTACTTCAGCTATGCAATGGTTTGAGAGTGAGCAGACCACTGAGCTACTAGTACTTTTACTGAGTACTAGTGAAGTATTCACTGTGCAGTGCACTAATAAGTAGTAAAGTATTCATGGTGGACTACCTTTACCCACATGAGCACAGGAGAAGTGACAGTCAGACTGTCTGCATGGATATGGACCCCTCCCTGAGTCCTGGGGAGATGAAAAGATAGAAGTCAGTTTCATGGACTAATTCCAAACTGTGTAGACTAGCCTACTATCAAGGGTGTAGGATTTGCCCGCCTTGGAATTGTGCTGCTATAGTCGAGAGGACATAGCTATTTATCAGTTGGCAGCACACATATCATCCTACACATTATGAAATGTATTTTTTTATTTTGTGTTACCCGAATTCTGGCAGTTCACTGTCAAACTGCACACTGTCCTGGTGGACAACACTGAGGTTCCCATCAACAGCAACCACCTTCAGCTGAACACATTGGGGAAATGGGTTGAGTAAGTTTAGGAACTACAGTAGGATACAGGAACAGAAGTGCCTGCTTTGCAGCCAATGTAGTAGGAAGAATGGCAAAATGTTATGAAATAAGCAATTCAATGTTTGGCTAGGCTAAGTCCGAAGTCCAGTGGAATGAAAGGAGAAAACATGTTACGCGCATTTAATTTATTAATGAATGCCAGAACCACTAAATATTGCTTATGTAGCATGGTACACATGGGCTATTTGAAAGGCTATCTTCCCGTAGGCCTATGCTATGTCAAATGTTCCAGATGAGCCTTCATTTGTAGCCGCTGATTCATCGTTTTCTCTCTTCTTCCGTGTTACACAAAGTCTACGCGTCTGCGTATAGGCAATATTGCAAACCGAACGACGTAAAGCATGCATTATAATCTGAACCTACTTGTTGAGTGCTGAAATCAAACCCCAGGTAAAATGAGTCGGTGGACGCAGCCATTGTAGTCAACACATAGTTCTACGTCCTAAAACTGGAAGTGCAACACTGTATCGCTGTTTCTGAACAGTGCACACAGGGTTCATGTTTAAAGGTGCAGCGCACTCCAAAAATGCAATATAGGCTGCAGTTAAAGACTCAAACTCTTCTAGCTATATCTTGCCTACGTTGCATTTTGTTTAATCAAATACGCTCTGGTGAGTGGCTTTTTGAATACTTCATGACAAACGTCATAAACATTTACGACAAGCAAAAAATACTGTCTCTTTATATACTGAACAAAAATATAAACGCAACATGTAAAGTGTTGGTCCCATGTTTCATGAGCTGAAATAAAAGAACACAGAATTGTTCTACATGCACAAAAAGTTTATTTCTCTCAAAGTATGTGCACAGATGTATTTAAATCCCTGTTACTGAACATTTCTCCTTTGCCAAGATAATCCATCCACTTGACAGGTGTGGCATATCAAGAAGCAGATTAAATAGCATGATCATTACACAGGTGCACCTTCTGCTGGGGACAATAAAAGGCCACTCTAAAATGTACAGTTTTGGTACACAACACAATGCCACAGATGTCTCAAGTTGAGGGAGCGTGCAATTGGCATGCTGACTGCAGAAATGTCCACCGAAGCTGTTGCCAGATTATTTAATGTTAATTTCTCTACCATAAGCGTTTTAGAGAATTTGGCAGTATGTCCAACCGGCCTCACAACTGCAGACCACGTGTAACCACGCCAGCCCAGGACCTCCACATCTGGCTTCTTTACCTGCAGGGTCGTCCGAGACCAGCCACACAGACAGCTGGTGAAACTGAGGAGTATTTCTGTCTGTAATAAAGCTCTTTTGTGGGGAAATACTCATTCTGATTGGCTGGGCCTGGCTCCCTGTGGGTGGGCCTGGCTCCCAAGTAGGTGGGCCTATGCCCTCCCAGGCCCACCAATGGCTGTGCCCCTGCCCAGTCAGATTAGGACCTAATGAATGAATTTATTTCAATTGACTGATTTCCTTATATGAACTGTAACTCAGTAAAATCGTTGAAATTGTTGCATGTTGCTTTTATATATATTTTGTTCAGTATATATATATATATATATATATATTCCTTATTGTCTATTAGGTCTGTTGCAAAAAGTAGGATAAATGCACCATAAACTTACTATTAAACTAACCACAAGCATTTCGCTACACCTGCTAAATATGTATGTGTGACCAATACAATTTGATTTGATTGCATTCAGTTAGCTTCAGATGCTCCACCCATAGCTTTTAGTATTTGGACATTTACAGACAGACCGACAGGAAGAGACAAGAGATCAATTTTATTTTATTTGCTGCATGAGTTATCAGCAGCTCATTGCTTACTTTTCAGAAACAGGAAATCCACAGGTCTCCACAAACAATTCATGGAAGTGGGACTGTTTTGCATAGAAAATCACTGTGGTAATGATATCTTTGAAACACAGGCCTCCCTGCTTTAGTAAGGAGAACGTGTCAGGCAAAGGAGTGATGTGTGAGTATTTAACTAAGCAAGTAACTTAAGAACAAATTCTTATTTACAATAATGGCCAACCCCGGCCAAACCCTGACGACGCTGGACCAATTGTGCGCCGCCCTATGGGACACCCAGTCACGTCCGGTTGTGATACAGCCTGGAATCAAACCAGGGTCTGTAGTGATGCCTCTAGCACTGAGATGCAGTGCCTTAGACCGCTGTGCCACTCAGGAGCCCTAAGCATTGGGCTCCCGAGTAGACTAAGCATTGAACTAAGGGCTAATTTTCAGAGTTTTTTTGCAGCGCAGGTACACCTGCTAGATGTGTCCCTACCACCACGTCATCCATTTAAATCACCCCTCCAAAGCAGGACTCACCCACAACTTCAACAACACTGTGTCAATATACTGTGTTAGTGCCAGCCCAAGTAACTGGGTCATTCAACACATTTTTCCAGAACATAATATATGAACATGAAAATCAATGTTGATTGATAGGCCCACAGATAAAAGACTACTGGATTCTATAGTATGAAGATGTAAGATGTTTGTGTAGCCTAGTTTACTTTAGCCTATCATAACCATAAGCAGTTTTCACCTTTCACCAAAACTACACATAAACCTACATGGTCTACTGTAAAAGAAAAGGGCAACCTTCAATTGTCCTCAATTGTTTGCACATCACTCAAACTTTTGAACCACTTTAGACTAGCCTACACTACACCTACTGAGATGTAGACAGTGCCGTATAGGCTATACTGCCGGCAGCAGGTGGATAACTACTTATCATTCTATCAGCTGTGCCTTCTTTGATTGGGGAAATACAAATACAAATTGGTTATCAATGCAAACAGGATGTTGTCGTGCTGCTGTTCCAATTCGACGTGTTCCTGGGAACAGATAAGATCCCGGAGCCGTAGTGAAACAGACAACGGCGACGTGAATCACTTGGTCGAGGAAGCGGACGAAAGCGAAATTGTCGCGGACCTAACCAGGATGGATGTTGCACTTTTGACGGAACAGTACAACTTGACTAAAGAGAAACAAAAGCGCCAGACGCTGGTGGTTTTATTCAGACAAGGTAGACATCGCTTTCGAAGAGTGCTGCGAGAGCTTGGCACGCACCCAACCGGGGGCGCGTTCAGCAGGACGCTTACATGCCTATCTGACATGTAGAATAAAGAATCACATCGGCTTTATTCATGGGATTTCTATTTGCAACGTTCGAGAACGTTTGGTAACTTAACATGGCCCAGTTGTCTGAACATTTTGGTACTGGCAACAAGTTGTTAAATTGCAGACAATATTGTGCATCCTCAAGGTCATGTTGCAACAAAGTAGCAGTAATTGATTTATATGACATAAATTTGAGTCCTTGTGGATGGACACGTGGCAGCATTAGTCTTTGGTACTTTTGTTTCTTCATACAAAAGCTTTTCCTGCTAGCCTGCTTTGAGCAACAAAATACAGTTATACTGCAGTTAAGCTATACTGGAAATGTGGTCATTTGAAGAAAAGTAATATTTTTGTTACAGTACTTTTCCATTGAGCTGGAAGGTTGATTGCAGATGACTGTGTAAACCTGTCTGTAAATTTCCATTCTATTTCCTAACAGTATCAACTGATGCAGCAGAAATCAGTGGGCAATCTCTGGTCAATGTAGTTCCAGTCAACCAGGAGATGAAGAGCAAACACGAGAGGAAGATGTCGGTCTTAGAGTCTGAGAATGACTTTGTTGGGGACTTGGAGAGAGCCCCATGGCGCAAACCCTTGGCTATCCACCGACAGACCAACATCATTATACCACCACATACAAACCCCACAATCACGGGCAGTAATTCAAGTTTTACTTCGCTGTCTGAAGACTTTCCTGAGACGTCCAGTGAGAAGGTCTTGGGGGATTCTATTTCTATCCATTCTGTAGAGTTGAGTGCCAGTAACAGCAGTTCAGGCTCCCGGAAGTTCTCAGCCCCAGCCGTTTTGTCCAGACAACTGAGTTTTGGGGGGCAGCGGCCGCCTCTTCTCTCCTCTAGCCCCCATCACCACTACCCCTTCCCCCAAAGAAAAGGGCCCAAGAAGTCGGAAGCTGCTAGGAGACTTGGGATGTATGCATCATTCTGATCAGATTATAGGAGAGGGAAAGAGTCCTTTACAGTCTATAGTGCAATAGAGAATGTTTTCTATGTTTCTGCAGCATTAAACTAATCTTGTTGTTGCTATAAAAGGACATTTGGTATGCAGCCATGCAAATAATATCATGTAAGATGCTGTGCCTTGCCCTATATAGGATCACATGTTAACATTTGAGTTTCATCACAGCTGAGAAGGGTATCCATCTCCAACCATTGAGTGAAATACTCCTCAATGTCTTTAAACTTTCTTTTCCCCAGAGAGCACACGATTAGGCCTACAGACAATGGTGCGATGTTTTGTTTTTAATTACAGCATTTATCCCAGGAAAATATTCAAGAGATGATTTACAGACCATTGTTAGGGTAATAACAGGTGGAATAAAATATAACTAAACATTTAAATGTTTTAGTTACATTAACCCAATGAGTCCCACCATAACGCAGGCGTTTTTTGGACTTCTAACCCCTTTCAAACAGTGTGTGTGTGTGTTCGAGCTACATGGGTTGTGCCATTGGATTTGTCTGTTTATTCTGTATCCGTACGTACCAACCATTAGTCTGTGCGATTAACAGGGGTCTGAGCTAGAGTGGTGTTTGTGAGACAAGGGCGGATCCTGAAGGGGCCCGGGTCTTTTTACAAAAACATCTAGAGTCTGTATGGTTTGAGCTACACACTTAAAAGCCATCTATGAAAAACAGACACATGAACATGTTTTGCTCAAGAGTTGTTAGAAGGTAAGGGGTTCTTCTACAAATCCCATGACAGTGTCTATAATAAGCTCACAGTTTCTGTCCCAAACTCCACAGTTGTCACTGACTAGTTGGATATTCATTTCCCAGTGAGGAAACGATTTCTGTAGTTACAACATTTACAGAAATTCATTTATTCATGTATTTGCTTTGGCTGACTTTTTGTTGTTGGACATTTGTCAATAAAACTCATGAATACAACTGTTTATGTCAAATTGACTTGTGTTCTACTTGTAGCCCTGGTTGTCCTGAAAGGAAAATGGTAAAACACTTAATTGTGAGGCTAAATAAGGGCTGGACATGCAGATAAATAAAAGTCAGAAACGAAAAGCCGATTTTTACTGGTGTCTCGGGACTGATAGGGTTAAATTAAAACACAGGAGGTTGGTGGCACCTTAATTGGGGAGAATGGGCTTGTGGTAAAGGCTGGAGCGGAATATGTGGAATGGTAACAAATACATCACACACAGGTTCCATGTGTTTCATGCCATTCCATTTGCTTCTTTCCAGCCATTATTATGAGCCATCGTCCCCTCAGCAGCCTCCACTGGAAATAATAACAAGGACAGGCTGTTGCCACTGAACAAATGTGACTTGAAAATTACTGATTATTCTCTGGTGTGCATATTATTGTCATACAATGAGATGAATCCCAGCAATACAGATGGAATGTGAAGACATGATGCATTCATTAAATATGGTAGCCTATGTACAGTACTAAATGCATAATGAACATTTGGGGGGGGGGGTTGTAAACAGACAGGATATGACAGAACCGTCGGGAGGAATCAAGGGTTGGGGCGGAGAGATAGTCAACCCCCCGGGGTCCATCCGGTTGCACTCAAAACTTATCGAAAGAGCATGGAGCTCACCCACCCTCTTCATGGAATTAATAGCTACCAAGAAAAGCATCTTCATAGAGAGGCGTTTCAGGGAGGCAGACTCCAATGGTTTGAAAGGCGGCTTTGCCAAATCTGCCAAGACCACATCCCAGCTCGCCATTGAGCAGGTCCTAGCTGGACGCAGGCAACGAACCCCCTTTATAAACCTGGAGACCAAGAAATGGCGACCCACTGGCCTTGTCCAGCCACCCCACATGGCAGGCAGATAGTGCCCAAATACCCACAGTGTAGAGGCTGCTAAGCCCTCATCCAAGCGAGATTGCAGGTATTGGAGGACATACTGCACCCCGCATGACTCGGGCACCACCTCAATACCAGTGCACCAAGAGCAGAACCGCCAGCACAACTGGTATGCCGCGGTTGTAGTCAGTGCCCTCGCGCTCTGCATGGTGTTCATTACACCCTCCTGTAGTCCTAACATGGACCATTGGTGCCATTCAGTGGCCAAACCCACAGACTGAGGTGGTGCAGCCTCAGATGCCAGAGTTCCCCTGGCCTGAAACAGCAGGTCCGGTCTCAGGGGAAGTTGCCCAGATGTCCCAGACAACAGGGACAGGAGAAGCCTGAACCAGGGTCGCCTGGGCCAGTATGGGGCCACCAGAAGCAGACGATGCTCTGCCATTGATAAGGGAATTATATAATAAAGGTAAATGAATAAAGAATCCATCCCTGAAACGTAACTGATTAATAGTTGTAGCATGTGTAATGAATAATTAAAGTACTGAACCTAAGTCCCATAAGGTCTAGTAGAAGACCCGGGAGGAAGGGAAATGTGTGCGCGTGTGTGTGTGTGTTAGACTAAGGGAACTGTAGACATGCGTTTGACCCGACCTGGAGAGACTTAGGAGAAAACAGGGAGTAACCTTCAAGGTCCCCCTAATCTCAGGGGAAAGGAACAGACAGCACTGGACAGTGATTAACAGTGATGAGAACTCCAGGGAGGGATACCTCCACACAAACAGTAGGTGAGTTGCATGTGCGTAAGTGGAGAGTTAGCTTAAAATGAATGTCTTTCTGTAATTGACCTCAGAACATTCTCTGAATAAACTGTACGAGCCTTTTGCAGAAAGCTGAGTCCTTGCCTAATTATTCTTAACCCAGTGTCTTACAAACCTTGGGGATTAGTCAAGGCTTATTGATTGTTAATTATTATCATTGGGATAGAAAAATTCCAGTGACAGCCATCCTGGTCCTGTCCAGCACAGCCTGGATCAGGGGAAAAGAGCCAATCGTGAGCCAGAACATCCAAGCCCAGAGTGGCTCTGACATGGAGTACCACAGGGGGCAGTGCGCATTGTCCAGGCAAGCAAACATGTCCACCTGAACCCTTCCAAACTTGTCCCACAGGTGCTGCACCACCTGGGGATGTAGGCTCCAGTCAAGGTGGCAGGCCCTTGAGAGCATATCCACTGCCACATTCAGGATGCCAGGTATGTGCACTGCGCGTAGAGATGCTAGACATCCCTGAGCCCAGAGAAGGAGCTCCCGTGCCATAAGATGGAGGCGGTGGTACCTTAGTCCACCCTGATGGTTGATGTAAGCCACCACTGTGGTGTTGTCCGTTCTCACCAGGACATGTCTTCCCTTCAGATGTGGAAGGAAAGACGGCAGGGCCAGCAGTACAGCTCAGAGCTCTAGTGTATTGATGTTCCTGCTGCGCCAAGGGGGGGTAGCCAACAGCCGCGTCTTTTTGGGACCACAAAATAAGTGGAGTAGAACCCACCTAGCCATTCTGGTGTCTCGATCCTGCAGATGGCACCCTTGTACAGGAACGAGCTGATCTCCAAGGGGGGGAAGCACCTATGGAGACTCCACACACTCCTCCCAATTTGCCCTTTGAGACCAGGAGAAGAGGCCGAGGTCGGGGAACGGTGTGTCAGGGGTCCTGCCGGGGCCCGCCTCTCCTCTGGAGCCCCAAGCATGTCCCTACGGCAGTGACGGTTGACAGGTTGTTGCACCACCACACGCTGTGCCCCTCCCCGCTGTCGTTCGTAAGGAGATGGGGCAGGAGAGGGACCCCACCGTCGTTCAGGTGCAGGTGGGTGGCGACGGTCCATCTGCCTTGGACCCAGGGCCTGAGGCGGCGTGAACCGTCTTAGGGTCTCCCGGTCCCTACAAACCTTATCAGTCTGCTCCAGAATGTCATTAACCCCTGGGCCAAACGTCAGCCCTGGGGTGATGGGGAGAGTGGCAAATGTGTTCTGGAGAGCAGCTGGCAGACAGGGTTGGGCCAGCCAGAGAAGGCACCGGGAGGTAACCACCTGCGCCACAGCCCGTCCGTTGGAGCAGGCCACATCCCTCTGGAGCAGGGAAAGCAGGCGAGACACATCTCCATCGCTTCCCGGAGGAGCTCCTCTGTGTCCCCCTGCAGCCGGGGCAACAGAGTCTGCTGGTAGGCCTGCAGCAGCATGGCCACATTGGTAAGGCGGCCAAGAGCGCAGAGGGACCCATATTTGGCTTTCAAGTCCGCGTCAAAGACTGTGGGGGGTCCCAGCTTCAGTCGTGGGTTCCGCCCTATAATCTCCCGGTCCGGGAGGACCATGGTAGCTATCATGGTGTCCATGGCTGGGTACTCCCGGAGGCCGAGTGACTCTGCGCCCACAACATAACTCCATGGTCCAGTCTCTGCTGTGAGTCAGCACAGCTCTCCTGCAAGGCCTTGCAGAACTCAGCAGAGATGAGGACAGATGGAGTCATCAATGTCCACCAGTTTGATGTCCAGTGCAGTGGCTACCCGGGTGAGTAGGCCCCTCATAGCCTCTCGAGCCGCTGGGGGCGATGAAGCCCCACTGCCGGCTTCTGATGGCCTGTCAGCCTGGTAGCCCTGCTCACGGCGGTGAACAACGCCAGCATTGTCCCCAAGGAACAGCCCATCACTGGCCAACAGGGAACAGCTGTTGTCACCATCGAAGCTACCAACCTTCTGACGCAGGGCATGCACCCTCCGGTCAAGGTGGTCCCAGCGGTCCTACCCCCGTCCAGGACTGGCAGCAGATGGTCTCTGCCTGCGGTGGCTCCGGCCCAAGCAATGCATACACAAGGTATGTGGGTCTCCAGTAGAGGTCGACCGATTAATCGGAATGGCCGATTACAAGTTTTCATAACAATCGGTAATCATCATTTTTGGTTGCCGATTATGACCGATTACATTGCACTCCACGAGAAGACTGCATGTCAGGCTGACTACCTGTTACGTGAGTGCAGCAAGGAGCCAAGGTAAGTTGCTAGCTAGCGTCAACCTTATCTTATATAAAAAAAATCTTAACATAATCACTAGTTAACCACACATGGTTGATGATATTACTCGTTTATCTAGCTTGTCCTGCGTTGCATATAATTGATGCGGTGCCTGTTAATTTATCATCGAATCACAGCCTACTTTGCAAAATGGGTGATTTAACAAGCGCATCCGCGAAAAAAACACTGTCGTTTCACCAGTGTACCTAACCATAAACGTCAATGCCTTTAAAATCAATACACAAGTATATATTTTTAAACCTACATATTTAGTATTGTTGTATTGCCTGTTAACATTAATTTCTTTTAACTATGGAAATTGTGTCACTTCTCTTGCGTTCTGTGCAAGCAGAGTATATGCAGCAGTTTGGGCCGCCTGGCTCGTTGCGAACTGTGTGAAGACCATTTCTTCCTAACAAAGACCGTAATTAATTTGCCAGAATTTTACATAATTATGACATAACATTGAAGGCTGTGCAATGTAACAGCAATATTTAGACTTAAGGATGCCACCCGTTAGATAAAATACGGAACGGTTCCGTATTTCACTGAAAGAAATAACGTTTTGTTTTGGAAATGATAGTTTCCAGATTTGACCATATTAATGACCTAAGGCTTGTATTTGTGTGTTTATAATTAAGTCTATGATTTGATTGAGCAGTCTGACTGAGCAGTGGTAGGCAGCAGCAGGCTCGTAAGCATTCATTCAAACAGCCCTTTCCTGCATTTGCCAGCAGCTCTTCGCTGTGCTTCAAACATTGCGCCGTTTATGACTTCAAGCCTATCAACTCCGAGATTAGGCTAGCAATACTATTACATTTACATTTAAGTCATTTAGCAGACGCTCTTATCCAGAGCGACTTACAAAATGGTGCATTCACCTTATGATATCCAGTGGAACAACCACTTTACAATAGTGCATCTAAATCTTTTAAGGGGGGGGGGGGGGGGGGGGGGGGTTAGAAGGATTACTTTATCCTATCCTAGGTATTCCTTAAAGAGGTGGGGTTTCAGGTGTCTCCGGAAGGTGGTGATTGACTCCGCTGTCCTGGCGTCATGAGGGAGCTTGTTCCACCATTGGGGTGCCAGAGCAGCGAACAGTTTTGACTGGGCTGAGCGGGAACTGTGCTTCCTCAGAGGTAGGGGGGCCAGCAGGCCAGAGGTGGATGAACGCAGTGCCCTTGTTTGGGTGTAGGGCCTGATCAGAGCCTGAAGGTATGGAGGTGCCGTTCCCTTCACAGCTCCGTAGGCAATCACCATGGTCTTGTAGCGGATGCGAGCTTCAACTGGAAGCCAGTGGAGAGAGCGGAGGAGCGGGGTGACGTGAGAGAACTTGGGAAGGTTGAACACCAGACGGGCTGCGGCGTTCTGGATGAGTTGTAGGGGTTTAATGGCACAGGCAGGGAGCCCAGCCAACAGCGAGTTGCAGTAATCCAGACGGGAGATGACAAGTGCCTGGATTAGGACCTGCACCGCTTCCTGTGTGAGGCAGGGTCGTACTCTGCGAATGTTGTAGAGGATGAACCTACAGGATCGGGTCACCGCCTTGATGTTAGTGGAGAACGACAGGGTGTTGTCCAGGATCACGCCAAGGTTCTTAACACTCTGGGAGGAGGACACAAGGGAGTTGTCAACCGTGATGGCGAGATCATGGAACGGGCAGTCCTTCCCCGGGAGGAAGAGCAGCTCCGTCTTGCCGAGGTTCAGCTTGAGGTGGTGATCCGTCATCCACACTGATATGTCTGACAGACATGCAGAGATGCGATTCGCCGCCTGGTTATCAGAAGGGGGAAAGGAGAAGATTAATTGTGTGTCGTCTGCATAGCAATGATAGGAGAGACCATGTGAGGATATGACAGAGCCAAGTGACTTGGTGTATAGCAAGAATAGGAGAGGGCCTAGAACAGAGCCCTGGGGGACACCAGTGATGAGAGCGCATGGTGCGGAGACAGATTCTCGCCACGCCACCTGGTAGGAGCGACCTGTCAGGTAGGACGCAATCCAAGCGTGGGCCGCGCCGGAGATGCCCAACTCGGAGAGGGTGGAGAGGATCTGATGGTTCACAGTATCAAAGGCAGCAGATAGGTCTAGAAGGATGAGAGCAGAGGAGAGAGAGTTAGCTTTAGCAGTGCGGCGAGCCTCCGTGACACAGAGAAGAGCAGTCTCAGTTGAATGCCCAGTCTTGAAACATGACTGATTAGGATCAAGAAGGTCATTCTGAGAGAGATAGCAGGAGAGCTGGCCAAGGACGGCACATTCAAGAGTTTTGGAGAGAAAAGAAAGAAGGGATACTGGTCTGTAGTTGTTGACATCGGAGGGATCGAGTGTAGGTTTTTTCAGAAGGGGTGCAACTCTCGCTCTCTTGAAGACGGAAGGGACGTAGCCAGCGGTCAAGGATGAGTTGATGAGCGAGGTGAGGTAGGGGAGAAGGTCTCCGGAAATGGTCTGGAGAAGAGAGGAGGGGATAGGGTCAAGTGGGCAGGTTGTTCGGCAGCCGGCCGTCACAAGACGCGAGATTTAATCTGGAGAGAGAGGGGAGAAAGAGGTCAAAGCACAGGGTAGGGCAGTGTGAGCAGGACCAGCGGTGTCGTTTGACTTAGCAAACGAGGATCGGATATCGTCAACCTTCTTTTCAAAATGGTTGACGAAGTCATCCGCAGAGAGGGAGGAGGGGGGAGGATTCAGGAGGGAGGAGAAGGTAGCAAAGAGCTTCCTAGGGTTAGAGGCAGATGCTTGGAATTTAGAGTGGTAGAAAGTGGCTTTAGCAGCAGAGACAGAAGAGGAGAATGTAGAGAGGAGGGAGTGAAAGGATGCCAGGTCCGCAGGAAGGCGAGTTTTCCTCCATTTCCGCTCGGCTGCCCGGAGCCCTGTTCTGTGAGCTCGTAGTGAGTCGTCGAGCCACGGAGCAGGAGGGGAGGACCGAGCCGGCCTGGAGGATAGGGGACAGAGAAAATCAAAGGATGCAGAAAGGGAGGAGAGGAGGGTTGAGGAGGCAGAATCAGGAGATAGGTTGGAGAAGGTTTGAGCAGAGGGAAGAGATGATAGGATGGAAGAGGAGAGAGTAGCGGGAGAGAGAGAGCGAAGGTTGGGACGGCGCAATACCATCCGAGTAGGGGCAGAGTGAGAAGTGTTGGATGAGAGCAAGAGGGAAAAGGATACAAGGTAGTGGTTGGAGATTTGGAGGGGAGTTGCAATGAGATTAGTGGAAGAACAGCATCTAGTAAAGATGAGGTCAAGCATATTGCCTGCCTTGTGAGTAGGGGGGGAAGGTGAGAGGGTGAGGTCAAAAGAGGAGAGGAGTGGAAAGAAGGAGGCAGAGAGGAATGAGTCAAAGGTAGACGTGGGGAGGTTAAAGTCACCCAGAACTGTGAGAGGTGAGCCATCTTCAGGAAAGGAACTTATCAAGGCGTCAAGCTCATTGATGAACTCTCCAAGGGAACCTGGAGGGCGATAAATGATAAGGATGTTAAGCTTGAAAGGGCTAGTAACTGTGACAGCATGGAATTCAAATGAGGAGATAGACAGATGGGTCAGGGGAGAAAGAGAGAATGTCCACTTGGGAGAGATGAGGATTCCAGTGCCACCACCCCGCTGGCTCGATGCTCTAGGGGTATGCGAGAACACGTGGGCAGACGAAGAGAGAGCAGTAGGAGTAGCAGTGTTATCTGTGGTAATCCATGTTTCCGTCAGCGCCAGAAGTCTAGGGACTGGAGGGTTTTATAGGCTGAGATGAACTCAGCCTTGTTGGCTGCAGACCGGCAGTTCCAGAGGCTGCCGGAGACCTGGAACTCCACGTGGGTCGTGCGCGCTGGGACCACCAGGTTAGAGTGGCAGCGGCCACGCGGTGTGAAGCGTTTGTATGGCCTGTGCAGAGGGGAGAGAACAGGGATAGACAGACACATAGTTGACAAGCTACAGAAGTGTTGTTTCTTGTATTATTGTCTCTTGTGTCTTTAGAGAACTGTTTCACTTTGATATCCTTTTTCTTCTGTCCTGATTTTCTCTTTCTTTTCTTCTGTTAACTAGATATTCTTTGTTGTTCTTCGTTAGCTAGCTAGCTTCTTCCAAAAGAGTCCCTAGCAACTGCTTAGCAACTGGTAAACAATTCAGCTAGCTAAGATAACTAAAATTTTATGAAAAATAGTTATTTTTCAAAAGACTATCTTCTTTGTTTGTTGCTTGTATTGCATATTGCACTTTTACTTTCTCCATCACCGTTTTTGCATTATTTAAAGAAAATGGAACACATTTCATTATTTATTGAAGACAGTTGATTTTATTTATGCATTATATTAAGTTAAATTAAAAAAGTGTTCATTCAGTATTGTAACTGTTATTATTACAAATATATAAAAAATAATAATCGGCATTGGCTTTTTTGGTCATCCAATAATCGGTGTTTAAAAATCATAATCGGTTTACCTCTAGTCTCCAGGGGGATGCCACCATCACACCTGTCATAAAGGGAAGCTGTAAGCTCAGCCAAGCCAGCAAGACAATGGAGCAGGGGTCCGACGCCCTGGGAGAGCTTATGTCTGACCCGCTTCCAGGAATAGGATCCTGGTGATGGATAAATGACCCAGTACCTCTGCAAAAAAACGGGGAAGACATATGTGGGGAAAAACATGCAGACGACAACAAAAAGCGCAACCAGGTAATGGTTTTGATTTGTGTATTATTATTATTATTATTATTATTATTATATTATTTTTTTTTACACCAACCTACCCGGTTTAATATCCAAGCAGAAAACAAAACAGCACCATATGATGGAGTAACTCCAAAATTAAATGTCTCAACGTGGTGGAAGCCCACCACAATACTCCTACATTCTGCAGGGGAAAGAACAAGAAACATATCATGTAGGGTAATTAACAGAACGGCATGTTAAAGCAATTCACAACACACACAGAACAAGCCAGTCGGCAAGTTGTGTAAGGAAGATACAGTTTGTGGCAGTAAGAGCCACCAATATATTAATGGATACACACGGCGTCGTAGTGTAACGCTGACGAAACACAAGCACTACAAACCAGGGGCGGAAGATACAGATCAACAGCGCGCAGCGTATGGAGTTCTCAAGAGGGGCTATGTGGCCAGCTGCAAACAGCCTGTGAATATACTTCCACGCAAGATATTACACTTACCAGTGACTTACCAAGCGAACTTCAGAAAGTTTGTACCTCAATCCATACGGACGTCCGCCGAGAAAATGAAAGAGAAGGTTTGTTGCGGCCATGGGGTCTATATATAGGGGCGGACAACAGCCGTGTACTGACACAGGTGTACACCGGAGTAAATCTGTCAATTCTCACCTCGAATGTATTTCTCCGCCGAGGAGTGATACCAATATATTGGAGCGATCCAATATAGTGAAACGTAACCACTTTCCAGAAGTTCTCTGTGTTTTTAGAGCGAAGACAAATTGACCCAGGTGACTTATCCTAGTGTGGAAGTGAAAGAGAAGATAAACAACATTCTCGGTTCAGAAATGTTTCTATCAGAACAATACGGCGACAATGTTAACAACACTTCAAACGTGAGTCATTAATTTGTTATATCTTGAAAAAAAACGAAAACAACAATGACTGTAACTAGATAGTCGTTGGTGTAGTCTTCTGCGACTGCGTAACTAGCGCAACGAAATTTTGGCTTTACTCATTCTGTGGAATTCCCCTTTTGTTTGCTGGCTGTTCACTTTCACTTTTCCTTACATCTTTTTCCACCGTTTCGAGAATGGCGGAGCTACATATTCAGGCAAAGCTGGTAAATCTTTTAAATCAAGATAATATTCAGCTCAGGAATCCACCTTACACAACAGAGGACAGCGAGGCAGGACAGCAATCACTTCAGGTAAAGTTAGCTTGCTAGGTGACCAACAGTTATAGCCATTCAAAATGTATTGATGTTCATTGAGCTCGTTGGTCTGTAACCTGACTATGAGTCACCATTGTGAGAGAGGGATAATTTGTTACTCTGTCTGTTGTCTGTGTGTCACTGTTGTCATTGCAGGAGCTTGCAGTGAACTATGCCCCCATTGTGTGCATCTCTGTGTCTGAAGTGGCCAGTGCCTTGGAGAGCCTACGATCCCAGGCAGTAAAGAGTGGAATGGGGAACAAGACCTACAGAGAGACATGTGTGGAACTCTTTCTGCCTAAAGACTTGAAAAAGGTTTGTGGGTGGGTTTGTTTGTCCTGACACAGCCTACAGAAAATAAAGTAATTCCACATTTTTACCCATTACTTTAGTATACCAAGAAGAATTACTATTTGGAGACAAAACTGGATGTCCTTGCTCAAGATATCATGGATAGGTAAGTGAAAACGGCCAATGCAATGTCAGTCTTTTATAATGTGATCTGTGAGTGAAGTGAAGATGCACTGTCACTACAATCTCAGATTATTATGTCTACCAAAGTCACAAATTGATAAGGTGCTACTTTCTTTCTACTTTTGTATAGGATTACTGAACAATATGGACTTAAATACATCCAGTTAATTTTTAAAGGGAAGACACTGACTCCTGGTACGTTTTCATTTAGTTGCCACAACGCTCATCAATGTTTCGTCATTTCAACTTTGCATTGAAATGGTTTCTCTTTACAGAGAAGCGTCTGGATGAACAGAATGTGAAGAACAAAAGTAAGATGATGGTTCTGCGGGTGAGCGTGCCAGAGAGGAAGAAACAGATGTTGGCGGTGGAGGAGGAGAAGAAAACGCAGGACCAGAGTGTCCAGAGAACCCAGAAGGGCTTCCAGATCCTATCAGAGAGAGGTTAGTTAGACCCTCACTGCTTTTAAACACAATAACAATGTTATCACAATGCTACAGGAATATTATTTTATGGACGTTCTGTGACTTGGTTGTCATTTTAGGCTTCCAGATCCTTTCAGTTAGACCCTCGTACTGCGTTTAACCCCAATCACAACTCTAGAGGAGTGTTATTTTATGGTTCTTCTGTGGTTTGGCTGTCATTTTAGATGGCACCAATGACCCAGCCACGACTCCATTCCTAGAGATTGCTGATCAGAAGGGGAACCCTCTGAAAATACCTCACAGTGAGAAAAAGGTAGTCTAGACAAAGGACTAATGAACATATTACAAATATTATATTCATAACTGTCATGGTAAGCAGTATGAGTGGGTGGCAAGCTCACACAACTTATGGTTTGAATGGTATCTATGGTTTTAGCCATGCCATGTGTCCTGTGTGAATTTAAACTCCACTGACTATTTTTAATGCTGTGTGATTGTTGTCCTAAGGCTCTGATTTTAGCCATGGGGTTCCATGAGAAAGGCCGTGCTCTGATGAAGAGGAAACAGTATGAAGCTGCTCTGGGCCACCTGGTGCAAGCTGACGACCAGTTTGTGTAAAACAATTTTTTCCTCTTAATCACATAAATAATTTGTTGAAACAGATCAAAACACCCAGTCCATTTATGATTCAAAGATGATTGTATGATTGGCATGTTAGATCATTGTATTGTTGTATGATTATTTGATTGCATTTTGAATGTACAGTACTCTATGTTAAGAATTAGGCAATATAGGGAAAAAAATATTTTGGGGGGATTTTATTTATTTATTATCCAAGCATTTCGCTACACCTGCAATAACATCTGCTAAATATGTGTATGCGACCAATACGATTTGATCTGAAATACTACTACTAGTGTGATGGTTGTAGCCATTAATTGTCCCATTAACAATCACCTATATTAGCAAACTTATTTCATTTCTCTAGTATAGGCTACTTATCATAATGATCAATATCATAAAAATGCCTGTGATAAGTGGTCTGTGTCGATCATTTTCCATTTATTGTCCCAGCTCTACTCAACGTTCCACCACGAAATCACCTTGCATCTCAAATAACAACTCACTTATGTGATCAAGATTAGTGATTCTGTGCCTCACATTGCTCAGTCTGATCCCGTGTAATCATGGAAATCCAGAACTTAAGTCTTGCGTAATAGCTCCATAGAGTTCTGGGGGGAGATGTGTTAGAAAATATACTAGAATGAGGACCGGTACCGCTACGGTACCATGTACACTCCTCTGTATGTATTTGGACAGCGAAGCAAAAATACAAACATTTGTTTTTAAACTCCAGCGTTTTGGATTTGAAATCAAATGTTTCATCTGTGGCGACAGTACAGAATGTAACCTTTTTATTTGAGGGTATTTTCAAACATATCTGTTTTACCTTTGAGAAAAGAAAGCAAGTAAAGTTGTAAAAAGTTGAGTATTTGGTCCCAGATTCCTAGCACGCAATGACCACATCAAGCTTGTGACGCTACACACTCATTGGATGCATTTGCAGCTTCAAAATACACTTCTTATTGGGCAAAACATAATCCGAAACACAACCAAAACAAGCTGTAAATGCATCCAACAAGTTTGTAAAGTCATACGCTTGAAGCAGTCATTGCGTGCAAGGAATATGGGACCAAATACTAATATTTTGACTACTTTAATAGACTATTAGTGATTTTGTCCAAATACCTATGACATCTTCAAATGGGGGAACTAGATATAGAAAGTGCTTTAATTTTTAAACGGTAAAACAGATATGTATGAAAATACCCTAAAATAAAAGGTGACATTATGTTCTGTCGCCTCAGATGAAACATTTGATCTCGAATCCAAAATGCTGGAGTATAGGGCCAACATTTTTAGCTTCGCTGTCCAAACACTCCCCTCTGTATGTATATGTTACGTGCTCCTGTCCACGAGGAATTAGATCCCGTCAAACACATTGATTATCTTTTGTGTCTCTACAGTAAGTGTGACTCCAAGCTCTTGAACACAGTGGACAACTATGCAGTACTGCAGCTGGACATTGTGTGGTGCTACCGAGCCTTGGAGGCCCTGTCCTACCTGGATGACGGCAAGCGGAGGCTGCAGATGGCCGAGGACTGCTTCCACAATTGCTACGGAGACCAGCAGCAGAGGCTCATGAAGATCAAGGTGGTCTATGGCACTGGTCTATGGCACTGGTCTATGGCTCCGTTCACAAACAACCTTTAGCTCCGACGCACTAGGCACTAATGTAGATCTGAATTTCACAATCGTTTGAATATACTTAATTGAATGAATTGATTTTGTTTTTAGGGAAACGCCAGAGGAGAGGAGGTGCTGTTCCTCAGGCTGTACCTCCTGCAGAGCATACTGGCGCACATGGTTGGTAAAGAGCGCCAGGCCACACAGAAGCTTAAGCAGGTGTAGTACATCATTATAGCCCTGTTTCCAGATCCTCTTGTCTCCAGACATTAATAACATTTCTGTAAGCAGGGAGGCACCTCACTGTAATAGATTGCTGATTCTACCTTTAACCCCTGCTGTGTTCTAGGTGGAGGATCTGTATGGACTTCTGTGTAAAGATGTAATATTAGTGATTTTACCTTTAACCCCTGCTGTGTTCTAGGTGGAGGATCTGTATGGACTTCTGTGTAAAGATGTAATATTAGTGATTCTACCTTTAACCCCTGCTGTGTTCTAGGTGGAGGATCTGTATGGACTTCTGTGTAAAGATGTAATATTAGTGATTTTACCTTTAACCCCTGCTGTGTTCTAGGTGGAGGATCTGTATGGACTTCTGTGTAAAGATGTAATATTAGTGATTCTACCTTTAACCCCTGCTGTGTTCTAGGTGGAGGATCTGTATGGACTTCTGTGTAAAGATGTAATATTAGTGATTCTACCTTTAACCCCTGCTGTGTTCTAGGTGGTGGATCTGTATGGACGTCTGTATAATGATGTAATATTACTGATTCTACCTTTAACCCCTGCTGTGTTCTAGGTGGAGGATCTGTATGGACGCCTGTGTAATATTACTGATTCTACCTTTTAACCCCTGCTGTGTTCTAGGCTGAGGATCTCTATGGGCGTCTGTGTCTGGACCCAGGGGATATAAAAGAGCTGAAGGATCTGGGGTTCTCTGAGCAGGAAGCCCGTCTGGGTCTGAGGGCCTGCCATGGCAACGTAGCCGAGGCCGCGCTGCACATCACCCATAGGAGACAGGTGTGTCCCCATAGCAATAGAACGACACAATGTTTACTTGAATGGGGATGTCCTATATTTCTATGAGTAAGTCCCATAATGGAAAAAAGGTGTCAAGTCACTTGATATAGGTGCTATATCGTTACCCTAGGATAGGGGGCGCCACAGCGCATTTTGGAAAAAATTCGTGCCCATTTTCAACGGCCTACTAATCAGACTCAGAAGCTAGGATATGCATATAATTAATACCTGTGGATAGAAAACACCCTAAAGTTTCTAAAACTGTTTGAATGGTGTCTGTGAGTATAACAGAACTCATATGGCAGTCAAAACCCCGAGACCGATTGAACCAGGAAGTGGAATTCTGAATTGTGGACTCAACTTCACGTCGTCGCCTATAATTCACACCATGAGATATCGTTTATTGAGCACTTCCTATTGCTTCCACAAGATGTCGCCAGTCTTTACAAAGTGTTTTGATCCTTCCACTGTCGAAACTCAGTGAATGAGACGCGTTGGAAATTGGTCACAGCGGGAGGGCCATCACCATTATGACGCCGGCGGCCCTGTCTACCCCCACCTTTGGAAACGTTTTGAAACACATTGAAATCGTCCCCCTCGAATCTTATTGGCTCTCTTGTTGAAACAGGCTCTGAAGATTTATGTTATACAACGTTTGACATGTTTGAACGAACCTAAATGTGAAAAAAAAGTACTATTTCAAAACCACTGTGGCGCGCAAGGCAGATTAGTTGGATATGCCCTTCGGACGCACTAACATCAGCAAGCTAATTGAACATAAAGGATGGACTTTTTCGACCGAAAATACATCTGTTGTGGACCTGGGATTCCTGGAAGTGCTTTCTGATGAAGACAACTAAAGGTAAGGGATTATTGACAATATTATACAACATTAGATGTGAAATGCGATTGTTCCAAGATGGCGCCGAGCTGTATTTAATTGCTCATTTTCTGAGTATCGCATCCCCTTTTATCGCTAAGTGTGATTACCCAGTAAAGTTATTTTTAAATCTGGTATGACAGGTGCTTTCAAGAGATATTCATCTATAAATCTTAGAATGACAATATTACATTTTAAAAATGTTTTCGAATAGTAATTCAGTAAAATGTAGCACTGTTTCCCTGGATGCATTTGACGGGAAAATAGTTAGTCAACGTCAGACGCCGACGTAAAATGCTGTTTTCATATATAAATATGAACTTTATTGAACAAAAGAATGCATGCATTGTGTAACATGATGTCCTAGGTGTGTCATCTGATGAAGTTTGTAAAAGGTTAGTGCTGCATTTAGCTGTTTTTTGGTTATTTGTGATGCATGTGTTTGGTCGGAAAATGGCTATGTTGCTGCATTTTACGATGGACTCCTCTAACATAATCTAATGATTTGCTTTTCCTGTTAAACCTTTTTGAAATCGGACGACGTGGGTCGATTCAGGAGAGGTGTATCTATAAAACGAAAAAAAATGTTTTTTTTTTGTTTTTTTTTCAAATTATTAAATTTTGTTATGCTAATGGCGATATGATTTTTCGCTGGATTTTGATCCCGCTGACGGGATGAGACGCTGAAGAGGTTTTAAGTTATCAGAGCTGTTTTAGTCATAGAAATATAATTACTAAAACAAACATTCCCATTCAAGTCAGTGTCCCATGATGGTTGGACCGGTGGCCATATTGAGTGTAATTCTATGGTTTTGTCTGTCCCTGTCAGGAGAGGGAGGAGATGAAACAGAAGGAGCGTGAGAAGAGGAGGATGTGTGTGGAGGGCCTGGCTACCCTCAGAGAGCTGGGTTACTCCAAGAAAGACGCTGCCTGGGCCCTCCTTCAGACAGACGGAGACATGGACGGAGCCTACAGGGTGAGAGACTGTCGTCGCCACTGCAAAAACAAAACATTGTTTTTCAATACGCCATGAAGGAGGATATGCCAACCATCAAAACATGTTACCATAACCAGAACCATGAAGCAACGTTACATTAGCTAGCAGAAGAGTGTAGGAGCTAGCTAGCATACTTTGCTAATATGTGTTTTTTTCCCCTCCACTTTATCCTTGTTTGCTTGTTTCCTCTAGATGCTTCTAGATTCTGCTGTTAGAACCAACAACACAGAGCTCCCCATAAATCAATCAAAGGTTGAGCAGGTAACAAGCCTCTACCTCTTTCTCTCTCTAGTCCCTATGTCTATGTAAAAAGTCTGCTTATCACAGTGGTGTATGTAGATAGTGCCTAATCCCTTCCTCGCCATAGCTGACATACCCGGGTTTTGAGCCGGAGGTGGCCCTGAGGCTGACGGGGGAAAACATTCAGGTGGCCAACCAGGTGGTCCTGCCCCCAGAACTGCTGTCCCCCTTTCCCGCCTCCTCACTGTCCGAGGAGCCCAGCACCACCTCCGAGTCCGCATGTAGGACTCGTATGCACGCACGTATGTACACAGAGAAGCATATAGGCAAGCAGATGGACAGACGGATGCACATGCATATTACTCTGTTAATACAATTTAAGATGTGTATGTGAGAAAGAGGTATTCGGTGTCTATATGCTGCTGATACTTAAGGCTCCAGGATGCCTTTTATACCCAAATCCAAGGAGAGCCCTAATTGAACATGACACTGTTGTCAATAGTGTTTCCAGGCTCTGGGAGCCAAGGGGAGGCCCCTATGGACGTCGACCTGGTGAATGAGGTGCTGAAGGACATCCCTCTACACGAAGAGGACTACCTGGACCTGACCCTGGAGGAGGAGAGCGAGGTCATAGACAAGATGAAGTCCTACCTCTACAAGAACTCTGCCTCCTCCAGCTAAAGTACTGTCCAGCCATTTTGAAAGCACTTCCACCACCTATTCCACGGTGTTTGATTTTAGTCTTTTTAGGCCCCAAATTAGGTTCGTTTTTCTCTCCTCCACAAGCAATATATTGAAAATTATATCTTCTGTTTTTGTACTAAAGTGTTATTAATTGAGTTTAATAACATAAACATTTGTAGCTGGTTGACTATAATATGTGAAGATGTAAACTGACCAGGATTAAAGAAAATAAATTTAAGCAAATTAAGATTTTGTAGATAAACATTGTTATTGCTCTATGCTTAATAGCTACAGAGGACACAAGTTTGATTATTTTGAAGGTTCATGTTTGAGATTTCAACACAGAATTTAGAATGTGAGGCTCTGAGGCTTATAATTGTATGGTAAAGGGATTTTTGGTTGCTTGTGTAAAAGATGGTTCAATTTTTCTTCATCGCAAATACTTTTGAAAACAAATGGAGATTACAACATTGAAAAGTACAAACTGAAAAAAAACAAAGGCAAGGTTTATGTTTGAGATCCCTTTTTGACGGAATTTGATTAAGTTACAATTATGTTTTTGATGTAATGTTTTTTATGGAGTTTGATTGCCAATATGACAATACATGACTGCACTTAGCCTATTAAAAACTAAATTACACATCTGTTAACATATATATAAATCCAGTGAGCTTTTCTTGCAATTTATAGACTGACATTTGAGATTTAGATATGATTATTTATCACTAGGTAGTGTGGAGGTAGTGAACTATTTTTTTTTTTAAAGTAACTTTAGTTAAGTAAACAACGCTGAACAAAAATATAAAACTCAACATGTCAATTGTTGTTCCCATGTTTCATGAGCTGAAATAAAACATCCCAGAAATGTTCCATAAGCTCAAAAAGCTTATTTCTCTCAAATGTTGTGCATACATTTGTTTACGTCCCTGTTAGTGAGCATTTCTCCTTTGCCAAGATAATCCATCCACCTGACAGGTGTGGCATATTGTGCTGGGGACCATAAATGGCCACTCTAAAATATACAGTTTTGTCACAAAACACAATGCCACAGATGTCTCAAAGTGTGCAATTGGCATGCTGACTGCAGGAATGTCTACCAGTTGTAGACAGATTAATGAATGTTAATTTCTCTACCATAAGCCACTTCCAACATCATTTTAGAGAATTTGTCAGTACATCCACGCATAACCGTGCCAACCCAGGACCTCTACATCCGGCTGCTTCATCTGGGGGATCATCTGAGACCAACCGCCCGGACAGCTGCTGAAACTTTTTGCACAAACTGTCAGAAAGCTCATCATCCTCACCAGGGTCTTGACCTGCCTGCAGTTCGCCATCGTAACTGACTTCAGTGGGCAAATGCTCACTTTCGATGGCCACTGGCACTCTGGAGAAGTGTGCTCTTCAAGGATTAATCCCGGTTTCAACTTTACCGGGCAGATGGCAGACAGCATGCATGGCGTCGTGTGTGAGCAGTTGCTGATGTGAACAGTGCCCCATGGTGGTGGGGGGGTTATGGTATGGCCAGGCATAAGCAATGAACAACGAACACATTTGCATTTTACCATGACGCTATCCTGAGGCCCATTGTTGTGCCATTCATCCGGCACCATCACCTCATGTTTCAGCATGATAATGCACAGCACCATGTCACAAGGATCTGTACACAATTTCTGGAAGCTAAAAATGTCCCAGTTCTTCCATGGCCTGCACCAGACATGTCACCCATTGAGCCTGTTTGGGATGCTCTGGATAGACATGCACAACACACTTAGATAATACATTTGATGATACAGTGGTAACAATACATGGTTATAACATCTACAGAAAAGACAGAAATGCCAAAGGGGTAGGTGTTTCCATTTTAAATTCAGAACCACATTCCTGTAAAGCTTAGAGAGGATCTTGTGTTGAATACTGTTGAAGTAATATGGCTACATGTTCATCTGCCTCACCTAAAGCCCATTCTGGTGGGATCCTGCTGTAGATCACCAAGTGCTAACAGTCAGTATCTGGATAACGTGTGAAATGCTTGATAATGTATGTGATATCAACAGAGGTATATTTTCATTGTGATTTAAATATTGACTGGCTTTCATCAAGCTGCCCATTCAAGAAAAAGCGTAACTGTTAACCTGAACCCGGTTGCAGGCACTGGTATCAGTCAACCTCCCAGGGTAGTTACAAACATCACAGGAATGAAATCCTCAACACGTATTGATCACATCTTTACTAATGCTGCAGAAATTTGCTTTAAAGCAGTATCCAAATCCATCGGATGTAGTGATCACAATATAGTAGCCATGTCTAGGAAAACCAAAGATACAAAGGCTGGGCCTAATATAGTGTATAAGAGTTTTGTGATTCCTATGTTGTTGATGTGTAAAGAATATTTGTTGGTCTGTGGTTGTGTCTAATGAGGAGCGACCAGACGCTGCACTACACATTTATGAAATTGCTTATTCCAATTACTAATAAGCATGCACCCATTAAAAAATTACTGTAAAAGCTGTTACATCCCTGCAGATTGATGAGGAATTGAAAAATTGTGTGTTTGAGAGGAATGAGGCAAATGAACGGCAAATAAGTCTGGCTGCACAACCGATTGGCAAGCGTCCTGCAAATTGAGAAATCATGTGACTAAACTGAATAAAAAGAAGAATCTACACTATGAAACAAAGATATATGACAGGGTCTGACAACTTGGATGCACAATTACTGAGGATAATAGTGGACAATATTGCCACTCCTATTTGCCATATCTTCAATCTAAGGCTACTGGAAAGTGTGTGTACTCAGGCCTGGAGGGAAGCAAAAGTAATTCTGCTTCCCAAGAATAGTAAAGCCCCCATTACTGGCTCAAATAACCGACCAATCAGCCTGTTACCAACCCTTAGTAAACTTTTGGAAAAAATTGTGTTTGACCAGAGACAATGCTATTTTACTGTCAACAAATTGACAACAGACTCAGCATGCTTATAGGGAAGGACATTCAAGAAGCACGGCACATACACAAATGACTGATGATTGGCTGTGAGAAATTGATCATAAAAAGATTGTGGGTGCTGTTTTGTTAGACTTCCGTGCGGCTTTTGACATTATCGATCATAGTCTGCTGATGGAAAAACGTATGTGTTATGGCTTTACACTGCCTGCTATATTGTGGATAAAGAGTTACATGTCTATCAGAACACAGAGGGTGTTCTTTAATGGAAGCCTCCAACATAATCCAGGTAGAATCAGGAATTCCCCAGGGCAGCTGTCTAGGCCCCTTACTTTTTACTAATGACATGCCACTGGCCTTGAGTAAGCCAGTGTGTCTATGTATGCGGATGACTCAACACTATACACGTCAGCTACTGCAGCTAGTGAAATCAGTGCAACACGTAACAAAGAGCTGCAGTTAGTTTCAGAATGGGTGGTAAGGAATAATATTTCAAAAACTAAAAGCATTGTATTTGGGAGAAATCATTCACTAAACCCTAAACCTCAACTAAATCTTGTAATAAATAATGTGGAAATTTATCAAGTTGAGGTGACTTAACTGTTTGGAGTAACACTGGATTGTAAACTGTCATGCTCAAAACATGTTGATGCAACAGTAGCTAAGATGGGGAGAAATCCTTTTAACAACACTATCAACAAGGCAGGTCCTATAGGCTCTAGTTTTGTTGCACCTGGACTACTGTTCAGTCGTGTGGTCAGGTGCCACAAAGAGAGACCTCAGAAAATTACAATTGGCTCAGAACAGGGCTGCACGGCTGGCCCTTAAATGTACGTGGGGAGCTAACAATAATAGTATGCATGTAAATCTCTCATGGCTCAAAGTAGAGAAAAGTGACTTCATCACTACTTGTTTTTGTAAGAAGTGTTGACATACTGAATGCACCGAGGTGTCTGTTTTAAACTACTAGCACACAGCTCGGACACCCATGCATACCCCACAAGACATGCCACCAGAGGTCTCTTCACAATCCCCAAGTCAAGAACAGACTATGGGAGGTGCACAGTACTACATAGAGCCATGACTACATGGAACTCTATACCACATTAGCTAACTGATACAAGCAGTAGAATCAGATTTAAAAAATGGATACAAATACACCTTATGGAACAGCGGGGACTGTGAAGACACACACACAGGCACAGACACACATACACATGACAAGACACACTACACACGTACACATCAAGTTGATAGTGGAGTAGTGGCCTGAGGGAACACTACATTTATTGGGTAAAATGTTAGGAAATGTAATGTCATGTAATATTTTAAATTGTATATAACTGCCTTAATGCTGCGGGACCCCAGGAAGAGTAGCCACTGCCTTGGCAGGAAGTAATGGGGATCCTAATAAATACAAATACAAACAGGACAGTGTGTTCCAGTTCCCACCAAAATCCAGCAACTTCGCAAAGCCATTGAAGAGGAGTGGGACAACATTCCACAAGCCACAATCAACAGTCTGATCCACTCCTTGCGAAGGAGATGTGTTGCTCTGCATGAGGCAAATGGTGGTCACACCAGATACTGACTGGTTTTCTGATCCACGCCCCTACCTTTTTTTAAAGGTATGTGTAACCAACAGCTGCATATCTGTATTTCCAGTCATGTGAAATCATTAGGGCCTAATGAATTTATTTCAATTGACTGATTTCCTTATATAAACTGTAACTCAGTAAACATTTTGAAATTGTTGCATGTTGCGTTTATGTTTTTGTTCAGTGTATATTTGTCTTAAGAGCAACTTTAGTCTAGCTTAACTTCTTCCAGTGTGAAGTAATTGGTTGCTTGATAAACTATATTTTCAGAATTGCTTCAGCAACATTGGTGATTGTTAGTATTTCTTTCCCTGCCTGTGCTCTATACAATCTCATTGGTTCTATATATATATAACCTTTTTTGGTCACTTTACCCCAGTCACGTTTTACTCTTACCCCCTCATGTGCAATCAATCATTAGGTCTATGTTCTTAACGAATCTTGACAAGCACCCCCCTGTGGATAGGTGGGGTACCCCCAGGGGTACTAGTACCCCAGGTTGAAAACCACTGCTCTGTATAGACCCTCATACACTTCATAGTAACTCACAGAAGCAGAACACGCCAAGTCTTTGATAAAAATAAATGTGTGTGATTTTTTTGGGGTGTCTTTTTTATTGAACATTTCTAGAGCGGTAGTGGTAAAAGTCACAGTCCATGCCAGGGTCGAGGTCTGGGTTAGGATAGGAGAAGAGGTTTAGAAGTAGTTGACCACCCTACGGATGGACTGGATGTTGGGGTTCTGGGCCTGCCACTCGTTGTGACTGCAGTAGTCTCCTCTCTCCACGATGTACATGCGGCCGCGGAAGTTAGGCTCCTCATACATCACCCAGCTACAGAAGGAAACACACACGGGTTAGAAATGGTCACACACCTGCTCACTTCCCACATTTAGAGCAGATGGAATAACAGTAATGAAGAAACATCTAACATCAAGTTGTAAAATCCTGAACTTCCCCTTTAATATTCAACTCCCTCCTGGAAAACAACTGTTGGGACCACAGGTGTGAATAGTGGTGTTAAAGTTATTTAGAAATTCAGCAGTGTCTATGATTTACCAGCTAGATCATTAGCATGTGTTCCAATTATGCGCCAACTTAATTAACACCATAACATATGCTAAAAGGTTGGATGTCTTGGCTCAACAAAAATAGATCCAAAAGTTGAATCACTATGAATTTATCTCTGCGTTTTGCCAATTGCTGTGTGTGTCTGTTTTTGTGCGCCCCTGCATGTGTGTGTTTGTCAGTGCGTGTGTGTGTGATTGCAGTCTGAAACTTAGGCTAGAGGTGTACTACTTACGCTCCGTCTCCATAGACCTTGATGGAGTTGATGCAGTTCTTGCTGAGGCCACGGCTCTGCAGGAAGGGGCAGTCGTCACAGATCTCCACACACTGGCCGGAGAAGTTACAGGCCTCGAACAGCTCCATTCTGTAGTGCTCACCGTGCTGCAGGACACAGGAGAGGATTGGAGTTAACACAAGTTTTTCAAGTCAAATATAGGAATACTGTTATAATGGAGAAGATGAGAGACAAGAAGAGAGGAGATTAAATTTGAGGTACGTTTACAAATTGACAACACTACACCCAAACTGTGCTTTAGTCATTCACCCAACTTATTGATCTAAAGTATCTTTGAGTTAAAGCAGAAAATGTCTCTATAACTTCAACCTCTCCTCATCCTCACTAGCTATCCTCTTAACCCCTAACCCTTATCCTTTCGATTCTTAACCCTTAGCCCCATCTCTCACCATCTTGATGGGCTTACAGGAGCCCATGTGGTCGTTGTGGCTGTTCCAACGCTGGAACTCTGGGTATTCGCCGTGCTCCAGGATGTACTGCTGTCCCTTGAAGTCGGGGTGGTCGAAGCAGCAGAAGGCACCGCTCTCCACACGGATGGAGTTGACGCGGTTCATGAAGCCACGGTCCTGGAAGTTATCGCAGTCGCCCCTGACCTCCAGCTGTCTGCCAGTGAAGCATTTTCCCTCGTAGAAGGTGATCTGTGATGGGTGGGTGGGTGGAGAGATGGAGGTTAACACCATAATTCATTAGTTAGGGTGGGGAGTTGGAGGTAGGACAGTGTGGTATCCAACAGACCTGGGTTCAGATACTATTTGTCATCATTATAGATTCAGTGGGTTTGATTGAGCTTGCCTGTTGCAATGTAACCAATATAAATGTTGCAAAAGTGCAAACCCCACCCACCTGGCACTCCAGGCAGGTTAAAGCAAATGCTTAAAGTGTTTGAAAGATTTTAAATAATATTTGAACCTAAGTCCTGGTGGGATACAAACTCAATTACTCAATATAACTTTATTGCATCCAGTTCATGACTCAAAATGTAGTGAAATGGTCCAGAGCAAAGAGTTTTGGATCCCAGGCTAGAGGCTGGACGGACGGGTGGATACTTTGTCACTGGAGTGTAGGTGTGGATTTGTATGTGTTGGCATGGTGTAGTCAGTTCAGTATATAAATACATTTTGTCATGCAGCCTTGTGTCCATAGCACAGGAGTCTGGTGACACCTTAATTGGGGAGGATGGGTTCATGGTAATGACTGCAGCGGAATTAGTGGAATGGTATCAAATACATCAAACACATGGTTTCCATGTGTTTGATGCCATTTCATTTGCTCCGTTCCAGTCATTATTATGAGCCGTCCTCCCGTTAGCAGCCTCCACTGATCTGTATAGTATATATGCTGAAGCCAACTATGGATGAATAGAAGACTAGAATAGAAGATTAGAGTTGCCTTGCAGTTGGCTAGAAGTATGGATACAAGACTATGTTATGTCTACTCCTACTGGCCAGCCACCAACTAATTATCCCTACCTGCCATTGATAGTTTATTAAAAATAAAAGAAATGAATACAATTTTCCTAGACCTTGCTTGCTCTTTTAGATATATCTATAACACAAGATTGACGGTAGAACTAGAAGCAGAATCAGAATGCATTCAAAACTTTCTCCAAATATTCACGATACAATATGACATTCATTCACTTTCAACTCCCGTAACAGATTTAACTGTATTTCTCCCAGCAAGACAAACTGAGTAATTGCTCTGATTAGAATAATCTCTAAATCTAAAAATGTTCACCAGGGATTGCCTCCATATTTTATTGACAGTGTTGAATTGAAAAACAAACAAACACCTATTTGTTGAATACCTAACCTCATGATGGTATGAGAAAAAGCACATTTTCCACTTCCAAACAAATGTTATCACACCTACACTAAATACCTGTAAAGGCATACACTCCCAAACCTATGTGTTTATTGACTGGAGTTCTCTCTAACCAGGCAGTCCCATTGAGGTCGGAAGAACTCTTTTTCAAGGGAGCCCTGTCCAGTCAGTTATGTCCCAGTGTTAGCCAACCTGATGCTGTGTGAATGCAGGTTGACCCAGATGCTGCTTACCTTTCCAGAATACTGCGACATTTTCCACTGGATACTGTCCAACCTGGCCCACAAGTAAGAAAGTGTAACAGTAAAAAAGTTGGACACCCCAATATATACGGCGGGGCGCGTGCCCGGCAGTATCGCGAGGCTTGCCGCACAAAGGACACACAATGGGGGACTTAGGGCTTTCGCTGGGTGAGCACTTTCCCCTTCAACTCTTGGCACTGCTGATTCTGGGCTTTGGCTGCAGGGGGACTGAACAGGAGACAAACAAAGGAATTTGCTTGGCCGGGGCTTTGTGCACGCCGTTTTGCACATACTATGCTTCTCTTATGCTCAAGTTGAATGGGGCCTGGCATGCCCACACAGTGAGTGAGACAGAGAGAAGTGTATGTGTGCATGTAAGAGAGAGTGTATCAGAGTATGTGTGTGTGGTGGGAGGGTGGTTACCATGGCAACCAGGTGATGGAGAAGAGCGCGTGCAGAGCTACAACAAAGGCTTGGTATTCTCTTTCCCTCTTCACACACTACTACTAGAGTGTCACAGCCATATTTAGACGACCTCCGACCTCTGAAGTACTAGAACTGGCAGTGTCATTGTATGTGAAGTGTGGGGGACATTTGAATAGATTATCAGGAAATAGAATGCCGTTTCAAATCTTTTATGCCTTTTATGATTTTTATGACTTATATGGCTGTCATGCCAATAACGCATTGGGCATATAAATCTTGTTATCAAAAAGGTGCTAAAACTGTATGTTCGTGTCAAAACTATCTCTGTACATTCAAGTGAGAAATATAGAATTATACTGACTTTTTAATGTCATAAAATAATGCTTTTCACCTTTAAAAACACCCATTGGGATATTGCAATATCCTGAAGAGCTTAAAGCCCTGTAAGATAGCAGAGAATGTAAAGAGATCTCCTGACATAAAACACACAGTGCATTATGGTATTGGATTACTACCCTTGAATCCTGAGGACTTCTATCGATCGACTACACATCCATTAGAGGATGTTAAGCCCTTTTTATTCTCTCTCTTTCTCTCTCTCTCTCTCTCTCTCTCTCTCTCTCTCCCTTCTCTCTCTCAGCGCCCCATTAATTACATGGGGAATATAATGTCTGGAATGAACATTATGATGCATTACCATGACTCTACTTTAGACTGTTGACATGTAGCTCAGGGAGAATTGGATAGGTATAACCAATAAGGTAGAATCTCCTCCTTGCCCTCTAATAAGCTAGGTTTTAAAAAGGTTGAAAGGTTATGCGTGATGACGTAGAACACATGAAAATAACTTTTGCGGATATATTCCCATGTACCAAATAAAAAATACAAGTTAAATGGGTTTCCATCGCATTTTCAACTCTACTGATGGTTTGGTCACAAAAAATGTTGCATTATATAGCGAATGTGCCTCCTTTGGTCATGGCACATGCTCTCTAGCCAACAGCTCAGTGTGGGTATAGCCTACATGATGAGATCATATTTTTATTTGTCAAACTGCAGCCAAGCATCGATCGTAATGTCACCAGAATACGACTCTCGATATTTATTGGAAAGAAGCATTAAGCTCATCATCGTGTCGTGTATTGATGTGACTGATATGACGTCACCACCACCCATTGTCGTGCCATTCATCTGCCGCCATCACCTCATGTTTCAGCATGATAATGCACGATGTTGCAAGGATCTGTACACAATTCCTGGAAGCTGAAAATGTCCCAGTTCTCCCATGGCCTGCATACTCACCAGATATGTTACCCATTGAGCATGTTCGGGTTGCTCTGGATCGACATGTACGACAGCGTGTTCCAGTTCCCGCCAATTTCCAGCAACTTCGCAAAGGCATTGAAGAGGAGTTGGACAACATTCCACAGGCCACAATCAACAGCCTGATCAACTCTATGCAAAGGAGATGTGTCGCGCTGCACGAGGCAAATGGTGGTCACACCAGATACTGACTGGTTTTCTGATTCATGACTCTACTTTTTTTTAAGGGATCTGTGACCAATCCATAGATTAATTTAATTAATATATTTTAAATGGTTGCATGTCACATTTATATTTTTGTTCAGTGTAGATGAGACCACATGGGAAATGCTGAAAGCCAAGGAAATCAGGTGCCGTTCATCACAGACAAAAAGCTATATCCATACTCATCATTCGAGCCAATACCAGTGAAAAGGGTTTTCACATGCCAAATAAAGATAGGCAAGCGCAGCACACACACTGAGTTCACTGTGATAGAGTTGAAGTCGGAAGTTTACATACACTTAGGTTGGAGTCATTAAAACTCGTTTTTCAACCACTCCACAAACGTCCAACAATTGTTTACAGACAGATTATTTCAGTTATTCCACTTACTTATCACAATTCCAGTGGGTCAGAAGTTTACATACACTAAGTTGACTGTGCCTTTAAACAGCTTGGAAAATTCCAGAAAATGATGCCATGACTTTAGAAGCTTCTGATAGGCTAATCGACATCATTTGAGTCAGTTGGAGGTGTACCTGTGGATGTATTTCAAGGCCTACCTTCAAACTCAGTGCCTCTTTGCTTGACATCATGGGAAAATAAAAAGAAATCAGCCAAGACCTCAGAAAAACAATTGTAGACTTCCACAAGTCTGGTTCATCCTTGGGAGCAATTTCCAAACGCCTGAAGGTACCACGTTCATCTGTACAAACAATAGTACGCATGTATAAACACCATGGGACCATCATACCGTTCAGGAAGGAGACGCATTCTGTCTCCTAGAGATTAACGTACTTTGGTGCAAAAAGTGCAAATCAATCCCAGAACAACAGCAAAGAACCTTGTGAAGATGCTGGAGAAAACAGGTACAAAATTATCTATATCCACAGTAAAACGAGTCCTATATCGACATAACCTGAAAGACCGCTCAGCAAGGAAGACACCACTGCTCCAAAACAGCCATAAAAAAGCCAGACTACGGTGTGCAACTGCACATGGGGACAAAGATCGTACTTTTTGGAGAAATGTCTTCTGGTCTGATGAAACAAAAATAGAACTGTATTGCCTTAATTGTCACGGGTGTCGTAGGGTGTAGACCTAAACGCAGCGGGAAAATGTATACTCATCTTTTTATTGAGGACAAAGAAGGAAAACCAAAACGTATACAAAAACACAACGACGATTAACAGTCCTGTAAGGCATGAAGCTATACACGGAAACAATCTCCCACAATTCCCAAAACAAACACACTCCTAAATATAGGCAACAATAGACAGCTGCCTCCAATTGAAGGCCCCAATCCCCATTACCAAAACATAGAAATACAAACGCCTAGACAGAACATAGAAATAAACTAACATAGAACAATAACCAAAACCCTGGACTAATAAATCAAATACCCCTCTACATACACAACCACCACGAACCATATAAACCAAATACCCCCTCTACATGAACACATACACAAACACACCCTAAACCACATAAAACAAATACCCCCTGCCACGTCCTGACCAAACTATAAGAACAAATAACCCCTTTACTGGTCAGGACGTGACAATAATGACCATCGTTATGTTTGGAGGAAAAAGGGGGAGGCTTGCAAACCGAAGATCACCATCCCAACCGTGAAGCACGGGGTGGCAGCATCATGTTGTGGGGGTGCTTTGCTGCTGGAGGGACTGATGTACTTCACAAAATAGATGGCATCACGAGGAAGGGAAATTATGTGAATATATTGAAGCAACGTCTCAAGACATCAGTCAGGAAGTTAAAGCTTGGTCGCAAATGGGTCTTTCAAATGGACAATGACCCCAAGCATACTTCCAAAGTTGGGAAGATGGTATAAGGACAACAAAGTCAAGGTATTGGTGTGTTAATCACAAAGCCCTGACCTCAATCCTGTAGAAAATTTGTGGGCAGAACTGAAAAAGTGTGTGCGAGCAAGGAGGCCTACAAACCTGATTCAGTTACACCAGCTCTGTCAGGAGGAATGGGCCAAAATTCACCCAACTTATTGTGGGAAGCTTGTGGAAGGCTACCCGAAACGTTCACCCACGTTAAACAATTTAAAGGCAATGCTACCAAATACTAATTGAGTGTATGTAAACTTCTGACCCACTGGGAATGTCATGAAAGAAATAAAAGCTGAAATAAATCATTATCTCTACTATTATTCTGACATTTCACAATCTTAAAATAGAGGGGTGATCCTAACTGACCTAAGACAGGGAATGTTTACTAGGATTAAATGTCAGGAATTGTGAAAAACTGAGTTGAAATGTATTTGGCTAAGGTGTATGTAAACTTACGACTTCAGCTGTATGTGGACCTGGAGAGCCGTTGCTAGGGAAAGAGACTGCCATTAAATTGGGTGTGCTAAAAGTGGGTGTCGACATAGCAGCAGTGACAGATGTAAAAGTGCAGATAAAACAGCAGTAGCCCAAGTTGTTTGAAGGGATGGGAAAGCTAAACACAAACCAGATCAACCTACATGTAGATGGAAACATGACAACAGTAGCACAGGATCTTAGGCGTGTACCATTCCACCTGAGAGGAGCTGTGGAGAAAACGATAGAGGAACTACAAAACATGGACTTAACGGAGAGAGTAGATGATGCCACACCGTGGATGAATCCGGTAGCGGTGGTGCCAAAACCGGACGGAGACATAAGACTGTGTATGGACATGAGACAAGCAAACACAGCAATCATACGTGGCATGTACCCAATCGCCAGAGTAGATTCCCTTTTGCAAGGAATTAATGGGACTGTCATGTTCAGTAAACTGGATCTTAATGGGGCTAACACCAGAGTCAAGCGGCATAACAACGTTTGCAGTGCATAGTGAGATATACAGGTATAAAAGACTCATATTCAGTATCAACATGAAATAACAACACTGGCTGGCACAGATGGGGTGAAGAACATATTGGATGACATCATTGTCCACGCCACGGATCAGGAGACCCATGACCAGTGGCTACATGCTGTCCTCAACAGGCTGAAGAGCTGTGGACTGACTCTCAACTCAGGTGAACATGGACAAGTTGGTGTTTATAGGCATGCTACTCTCACAGAAGGGCATCGGTCCTACAGCTGAGGGTGAGAGCAGCGGTCGAGTCCAGGGAGCCATCGGTCCCACAGCTGAGGGTGAGAGCAGCGGTCGAGTCCAGGGAGCCTACGGTCCCACAGCTGAGGGTGAGAGCAGCGGTCGAGTCCAGGGAGCCTACGGTCCCACAGCTGAGGGTGAGAGCAGCGGTCGAGTCCAGGGAGCCATCGGTCCCACAGCTGAGGGTGAGAGCAGCGGTCGAATCCAGGGAGCCATCGGTCCCACAGCTGAGGGTGAGAGCAGCGGTCGAGTCCAGGGAACCATCGGTCCTACAGCTGAGGGTGAGAGTAGCGGTCGAGTCCAGGGAGCCTACGGTCCCACAGCTGAGGGTGAGAGCAGTGGTCGAGTCCAGGGAATCATCGGTCCCACAGCTGAGGGTGAGAGCAGCGGTCGAGTCCAGGGAGCCTACGGTCCCACAGCTGAGGGTGAGAGCAGCGGTCGAGTCCAGGGAGCCTACGGTCCCACAGCTGAGGGTGAGAGCAGCGGTCGAGTCCAGGGAGCCTACGGTCCCACAGCTGAGGGTGAGAGCAGCGGTCGAGTCCAGGGAGCCTACGGTCCCACAGCTGAGGGTGAGAGCAGCGGTCGAGTCCAGGGAGCCTACGGTCCCACAGCTGAGGGTGAGAGCAGCGGTCGAGTCCAGGGAGCCATCGGTCCCACAGCTGAGGGTGAGAGCAGCGGTCGAGTCCAGGGAGCCATCGGTCCCACAGCTGAGGGTGAGAGCAGCGGTCGAGTACAGGGAGCCATCGGTCCCACAGCTGAGGGTGAGAGCAGCGGTCGAGTCCAGGGAGCCTACGGTCCCACAGCTGAGGGTGAGAGCAGCGGTCGAGTCCAGGGAGCCTACGGTCCCACAGCTGAGGGTGAGAGCAGCGGTCGAGTCCAGGGAGCCTACGGTCCCACAGCTGAGGGTGAGAGCAGCGGTCGAGTCCAGGGAGCCATCGGTCCCACAGCTGAGGGTGAGAGCAGCGGTCGAGTCCAGGGAGCCATCGGTCCCACAGCTGAGGGTGAGAGCAGCGGTCGAGTCCAGGGAGCCATCGGTCCCACAGCTGAGGGTGAGAGCAGCGGTCGAGTCCAGGGAGCCATCGGTCCCACAGCTGAGGGTGAGAGCAGCGGTCGAGTCCAGGGAGCCATCGGTCCCACAGCTGAGGGTGAGAGCAGCGGTCGAGTCCAGGGAGCCATCGGTCCCACAGCTGAGGGTGAGAGCAGCGGTCGAGTCCAGGGAGCCATCGGTCCCACAGCTGAGGGTGAGAGCAGCGGTCGAGTCCAGGGAGCCATCGGTCCCACAGCTGAGGGTGAGATCAGCGGTCGAGTCCAGGGAGCCATCGGTCCCACAGCTGAGGGTGAGAGCAGCGGTCGAGTCCAGGGAGCCATCGGTCCCACAGCTGAGGGTGAGAGCAGCGGTCGAGTCCAGGGAGCCATCGGTCCCACAGCTGAGGGTGAGAGCAGCGGTCGAGTCCAGGGAGCCATCGGTCCCACAGCTGAGGGTGAGAGCAGCGGTCGAGTCCAGGGAGCCATCGGTCCCACAGCTGAGGGTGAGAGCAGCGGTCGAGTCCAGGGAGCCATCGGTCCCACAGCTGAGGGTGAGAGCAGCGGTCGAGTCCAGGGAGCCATCGGTCCCACAGCTGAGGGTGAGATCAGCGGTCGAGTCCAGGGAGCCATCGGTCCTACAGCTGAGGGTGAGAGCAGCGGTCGAGTCCAGGGAGCCTACGGTCCCACAGCTGAGGGTGAGAGCAGCGGTCGAGTCCAGGGAGCCTACGGTCCCACAGCTGAGGGTGAGAGCAGCGGTCGAGTCCAGGGAGGGTGAGGCTGCATGAAAGGTTCGTACCTTTCTAGTCTTCGGTAGGTTCATTCCCAGCTCTCTACACTCTCAGAGCCTCTGCGGAAGTTGACCAAGAAAGACACAACATTCCACTTCGGACAGGAACAGAAGACGACATTTCAGACATTAAAAGAGAAACCTGGGAGCTGTGCTTGTGCAAGAACAACACAGAGCAATGGTTCCAGTCTGGTATGTGAGCAGGAGTCTGACAGAGTGTGAACGCAGATATTCACAGATTGAGCGTGATTGCATTGGTTTGGACTTGTGAAATGCACCAGCCGTATGTATACGGCAGGGAATTTGATTTAGTGACTGATCACAAGGCGTTAGAAGCTATTTACAGTCTTCACTCAAAGCCATGCACTCGCATCGAACAGTGGGCGCTGAGGCTCCAACCTTATGACTTTTGTGTTGTCCACATACCAGGGAAAAGCAACATCGCTGACCCTCTGTCTTGTCTACTCGGAGTGACTGCAGTGAAAGAATCACACACACATGGAGCAGAGGAGTATGTGAGATTTGTGGCTGTGAACGCAACTCCAAGTGCAATGACCACAAGGGAAGTGGAAGTGGAGGAAGCATTGGCTACAGATGAAGCACTAAGAGGGGTGAGAAATGCTATTCAGACTGGGTGTTAGGAGACATGCCACGCATATGCACCTATAGCAAATTAACTGTGTGTAATTGGACAGTTAGTCCTAAGGGGAAAAAACATTGTCTTGCCCCATGTAGCCTTAGCTCACGAGGGACATTAGGGCATTGTAGGTACAAAACTTCTCAGGAGTAAAGTAGGGTGGCTGGGCAGGGACAAGGCCGCAGAGAGACATGTCAAGTCATGTCATGGTTGCCAGATTGTAGCACGACCAGACGTGCCAGAACCCGTGAGACCCACAGCGTTACCTGACGGGCCGTGGCAGGACGTCGCCACTGACCTATTGGGTCCACTACCAACAGGACACAGGTTTCTGTACAGGTAAAGAATACGTTTTGTGTATGTCAGGTTGACTGAAGTTTTTATCAAATTACAATGGGTGGGTCTAATCCTGGACGCTGATTGGTTAAAACCAACAATATATCATCCAAACACCGGCTTCTCAGCATTATCACTGAAGTAAAGGGGGGGTGTGTGTTGTGTATTGATGTGACGTACTGATATGACGTCACCACATCAGTAAACAATGCGGAGGTCTTGTTACACCGACAGTCTTGGATTAAAGACATGTTGAAGTTTACCTCTGAGTCCGGTTGATCCAATTCAGAGTAATAACCTAATTTAGCACAAGTTGCAATTGTAGGATTGGACACAGTGCACTTTCACCACCCTGTGCCGTTCATTAGGAAAAACGAGAATGTATGCAGCAACCTTAGAATAACTGCTCAAACTCCCAGTTTTACTTCTGTATGCGTTTGTTTAATGTCGAACGAACAAATGATCTGTAAGGCATTTATAAAACTGTACTGAATGTTTGTGTTTCCATCACAGCTGTTGTGATTTGTTTTTATATATAGTATAACATTACAAAAAAAACTGTGGGCAGGATTTTTTGGCCATGTTAGATCCATTCCTTTTTGATCTCCCCAAGTACCTAGGGCAGGAATGGGAAACAACCTTTTGTAGGCCCGCGGACCAATAAAAAAAATATATACACTACCGTTCAAAAGTTTGGGGTCACTTAGAAATGTCCTTGTTTTTAAAACAAAATAAAACTATTTTGTCCATTGAATAACATCAAATTGATCAGAAATACAGTGTAGACATGGTTAATGTTGTAAATGACTATTGTAGCTGGAAACGGCTGATTCTTTAATGGAATATCTACATAGACGTACAGAGGCCCATTATCAGAAACCATCACTCCTGTGTTCCAATGGCACGTTGTGTTAGCTAATCCAAGTTTATCATTTTAAAAGGCTAATTGATCATTAGAAAACCCTTTGCAATTATGTTGGCACATCTGAAAACTGTTGTCCTGATTAAAGAAGGAATAAAACTGGCCTTCTTCAGACTAGTTGAGTATCTGGAGCATCAGCATTTGTGGGTTCGATTACAGGCTCAAAATGGCCAGAAACAAATAACTTTCTTCTGAACTCGTCAGTCTATTGTTGTTCTGAAAAAAGAAGGCTATTCCATGCGAGAAATTGCCAAGAAACTGAAGATCTCGTACAACGCTGTGTACTACTCCCTTCACAGAACAGCACAAACTGGCTCTAACCAGAATAGAAAGAGGAGTGGGAGGCCCCGGTGCACAACTGAGCAAGAGGACAAGTACATTAGAGTGTCTAGTTTGAGAAACAAATGCCTCACAAGTCCTCAACTGGCAGCTTCATTAAATAGTACCTGCAAAACACCAGTCTCAACGTCAGCAGTGACGAGGTGACTCTTGGATGCTGGCCTTATAGGTAGAGTTGCAAAGAAAAATACATATCTCAGACTGGCCAATAAAAATAATCTATTAAGATGGACAAAAGAACACAGACACTGGACAGAGGAACTCTGCCTAGAAGGCCAGCATCCCGGAGTCACCTCTTCACTGTTGATGTTGAGACTGGTGTTTTGCGTGTACTAAACTCAGCAAAAAAAGAAACGTCCTCTCACTGTCAACTGCGTTTATTTTCAGCAAACTTAACCTGTGTAAATATTTGTATGAACATAACAAGACTCAACTACTGAGACATAAACTGAACAAGTTCCACAGACATGTGACTAACAGAAATGGAATAATGTGTCCCTGAACAAAAGAGGGGTCAAAATCTAAAGTAACAGTCAGTATCTGGTGTGGCCACCAGCTGCATTAAGTACTGCAGTGCATCTCCTCCTCATGGACTGCACCAGATTTGCCAGTTCTTGCTGTAAGATGTTATCCCACTCTTCCACCAAGGCACCTGCAAGTTCCCGGACATTTCTGGGGGGAATGGCCCTAGCCCTCACCCTCCGATCCAACAGGTCCCAGACATGCTCAATGGGATTAAGATCCAGGCTCTTCGCTGGCCATGGCAGAACACTGACATTCCTGTCTTGCAAGAAATCATGCACAGAACAAGCAGTATGGCTGATTGCATTGTCATGCTGGGGGCTCATGTCAGGATGAGGCTGCAGGAAGGGTACCACATGAGGGAGGAGGATGTCTTCCCTGTAACGCACAGGGTTGAGATTGCCTGCAATGACAACAAGCTCAGTCCGATGATGCTGTGACACACCGCCCCAGACCATGACGGACCCTCCACCTCCAAATCGATTCCGATCGATTCCGAGTACAGGCCTCGGTGTAATCGTCAGTGAAGAGCACTTTTTGCTAGTCCTGTCTGGTCCAGCGACGGTGAGTTTGTGCCCATAGGCGGCGTTGTTGCCAGTGATGTAGGTGAGGACCTGCCTTACAACAGGCCTACAAGCCCTCAGTCCAGCCTCTCTCAGCCTATTGCCGACAGCCTGAGCACTGATGGGGGGCTTGTGCATTCCTGGTGTAACTCGGGCAGTTGTTGTTGTCGTCCTGTATCTGTCCCGCAGGTGTGATGTTCGGATGTACCGATCCTGTGCAGGTGTTGTTACACTCTGCGAGGACGATCAGCTGTCCGTCCTGTCTCCCTGTAGCGCTGTCTTAGGCGTCTCACAGTACGGACATTGCAATTTATTGCCCTGGCCACATCTGCAGTCCTCATGCCTCCTTGCAGCATGTCTAAGGCACGTTCACGCAGATGAGCAGGGACCCTGGGCATCTTTCTTTTGCTGTTTTTCAGTCAGTAGAAAGGCCTCTTTAGTGTCCTAATTTTTCATAACTGCCTACCGTCTGTAAGTTGTTAGTGTCTCAACGACAGTTCCACAGGTGCATGTTCATTAATTGTTTATGGTTCATTGAACAAGCATGGGAAACAGTGTTTAAACCCATTACAATGAAGATATGTGAAGTTATTTGTAATTTTTATGAATTATCTTTGAAAGACAGGGACCTGAAAAAGGGGCGTTTCTTTTTTTTGCTGAGTTTATTTAATGAAGCTGCCAGTTGAGGACTTGTGAGGCGTCTGTTTCTCAAACTAGACACTAATGTATTTGTCCTCTTTCTCAGTTGTACACCTGGGTCTCCCACTCCTCTTTCTATTCCGGTTAGAGCCAGTTTGCGCTGTTCTGGGAAGGGAGTGGTACACAGCGTTGTACAAGATCTTCAGTTTCTTACATGGAATAGCCTTCATTTCTCAGAGCAAGAATAGACTGATGAGTTCAGAAGAAAGTTCTTTGTTTCTAGTCATTTTGAGCCTGTAATCAAACCCACAAATGCTGATGCTACAGATACACAACTAGTCTAAAGAAGGCCAGTTTTATTGCTTCTTTAATCAGGACAACAGTTTTCAGCTGTGCTAACATAATTGCAAAAGGGTTTTCTAATGATCAATAAGCCTTTTAAAATGATAAACATGGATTAGCTAACACAACGTGCCATTGGAACACAGGAGTGATGGTTGCTGATAATGTAGATGTTCCATTAAAAAATCAGCCGTTTCCAGCTACAATAGTAATTTACAACATTTACACTGTATTTCTGATCAATTTGATGTTATTTTAATGGACAAAAAAATGTACTTTTCTTTCAAAAACAAGGACATTTCTAAGTGACCCCGAACTTTTGAACGGTAGTGTATACATTTATTTTTTTGCGGGGGTTTGGGGTTGTTTCTGGACAAGCCTCCGTCTCCCACAATGAAATTAATGTATTCTATGGAGGAAAGAACAGCTAGAAGTGAATTGTGAATCCTATAATTAGAAACCATCTCCAACTGGCTAATAGAGTGGAATATAATGAGTAGTAGATCTCTCGTGGACACATATTATTCCAACCCACCAGGTTTCCATTTCTCCTTGGTAACGTTAATTATCACGCCCCCCACCCCCCCTCTGAGAGCTGGCGTGAGTGAATGTGTGGAGCAGTGTGATGGCACATACTGTTTCCCTGACTGAGTGGCAACATCAGCCTTTTGACAGGTTCTGATGTAGAGGAGCCAACTGGAAGTAGAATACTGACTCCCTTATCTCTGGTAAGGGAAAAGATATATCATATACTATATGAATTATATAATGTATCAAAACACTCGTGTGTATTCTGATAATTTGTATAAAACAAAAAAACTGCACATTTTGAGAAATTAGAAAATCAAACTCTAGTGAAACAATATGCTGATTTAATGATTACAATCAAAAAACAGAATCAACATTCACTAGACTAGCAAATGAATGCTGGCCAACTGTAGTGGCCATAATAATAACATTTTAAGAAATACAATATACAAACTTTTCAAGGGGAAGGGAGGGGCAGGGAGATCAGGTAGAAAAGAGATTACAGGCTTTAAATGAGGAGTAGTAAGGCTAGATATTTCACCACGTTTGGTTTCTCAGAAAAAGGGGAAGTCGGGGGGAGCAAGACGGGTGTACCCTAAGCTGGGATCGATTGTTACTCTTAAATGTCGAAGTCTTCGTCTGTCCTTCTGGAAATGAACAAATTAATTTAGAAAAGAAAAAAGACAAGATGTTTCTCGATGGAGGAAAACAGGCAGTTAGCCACTTCAAGTAGAGGGATTTCCCAGTGTCCAGTGCTGTGGTTGGGGACGGGGTGGGGGGGACGGTGTTCGAGGGCCTGGGCGGCCGGGGAAGGAGGGTTACATCAGGGAGCAGGATGTCCTGCCCTGGGGGGCTCCCCCCTCCATCTTCTCCGCCTCCAGGATGGTCCTCTTGAACACCTCCACCGCTGTCTGACTCACACAGGAAAAAGGAAGTCAGAGGGAGGAAATGTCATATCACAACAACAGGGCTGTGCAGATGGGTGTTTTGTCTGCTCTGTGCTTGCAAATGCTACAATCTAGTGTAAACCAAAGTGACAGATTAATTGTTATTGCTAGGGTAGAAAGTAGGAAATCCAAACATTCTAGATGACGAGAGGAATATTTGATACAAACACTATTTTGATATCATCAACACAGTAGCATTGACCAATGGATCCAACATGCCTCGTGGTACAATAGGGAAATAGCAACAATTCTGTTGAATGATGCGTCCAGGCCATGTTGGCACCAAATGTTCCTTTAGATTACTCTTCCAATTTAAATTCAAACTAGACTGTAATTGCCTTGGAACATTCTGTGCCAAGATGGCACCCACTGCAATACTAGATGTCAAAACAGAGTTGGCCAAACTATATATCAATCTGGGAGTGGCTGGTGTCATCATCATCATCATCATCACCTGGTTCTCTTTAGCGGAGGACTCCATGAATGCTGCATTCCATGAGTCAGCCAGCGCTTTGCCTTCTTCACAACTGATTACACTGAGGAGAGGAAAAAACATATCACATTGACTACAATTAGCTTGTAACAGCAGCACAGCCTATACCCACAGTTCCTGGTTGTACTGAGAGGAATCGAATATCACAGTGAACACCATTTGCTTGTAACACAACAGCCTATAACCACATGTGGGAGCATTAGCTATAGGAGGGTAAGGCGCTAATGGAGAAACTGATCTGTGGTCACTCTCCCTATACTGTCCCAGGCATTCACTACACCATCTCTCCCCCATGTCTTTTTACACTAGCCTGATCCAAGATCGGTTTGTCCTGTATAGTCAACCCCTATGGTCGCAGCCCAAACAGACCTGGGACCAGGTTAGATAGTATTGCGATGCTAAGATACCCCCCCCGACGGATTCTAACTACATCGCATGAGTCTTTTTCAGCCGAGCCAAAATCTATAGGCTTTATAGCCTAGTGGTGTATCTGCTGACTGGTGTAACTGTACTACAGCACTCTGCATCCCTAACACTCACTCCTGGGATTTAATAACCTGGAGTTATTGATTCATCCTAAGGTTCAGCCGGTTCCTCACTTCGCCCCGGCGCAAGCCTTTCCCAGCCCTTGTTTAATGAGATCTGTCGCCACACATCTGTCTACCCACACACACACACACACACACACACACACTAATAAGATAATGCAGTTAGAAGAATACGGGTGATATACTGTACTGTTTAGCAGTAAACAATACAATGTAAACAATACAATGTATATTACATTGTATATAGCTAGTCTCTAGTCTATTTCAGGGTGGGATGATAGTTTGGGAGGTACGCTTTACTATGGAGAAGTCATTAGGAGAGACAGAGAAAGAGATACATTGAAAAAAAATTGAGAAAGACAAAAGAGAGCGAGAGAAAGAGAGAGAAAGAGAGAGAGAGAAAGAGAGAGAAAGAGAGAGAGAGAAAGGGGAAGTGATCAGTAATGCCTTGATTACTTCAGTTGGCTAATAGAATTCCAGCTGGCCCCAGGGCTACTATGCTCCTGTGTGTCTGTGTTTGTACTCACTCCACACTGAGAAGCATATGAATCCCTTCAACACTCCTTACAGCGTGCACATCATCATAATGGGGCCAGAGTGTGTGTATGCGTGGGTTGATGTGTGCATGTGTATGTGTGTGTGTGGAAGGGATGTTAGAGTAGCTGTCACTACTTCCCACTATGAGCTGGCTGTGCTACATTTCCTGTTTATTCTGGGAATGATAGAGGAGGCAGGAGGAACGATGGATGAAAAAAAAGGAGGGAGGAGGAACGAGGGAGAGCTATGAGTGAGTGACCCATTTTCAGAAGTGTGTTGAGCAAGCAGAGTGCACTGCACAGGCCTGGTAAGAAATGACACACAGGGGAAGTGGATCATGTCAGTTAGCAAGCTAACAATGTGCATGATATCTAACAAGCTGAAAAAAACAACAATCGGGATTCCTTTTTTTAACCGAAAAACGGACTTTCTCAAATCATCCTACAGAGGTTCATCCAGTTCAGAAATTTGATTTATATACAAGGTCGGAAAGAGCAGATTCTAAGGTTTCTAAAGCAAACAAACTCAAAAAAATAAGGACATGGTCTCTGTTTAAAAATACCACTTTTTGAAGCATAACAGCGGTTCCACACATTCCTCGGACACTCAAATTGTTTGGGAAAAATATTTATATTTTATTCTGTTATATTCCATTATATATATATATTTTTTTTTTGTTGTTGCATGGGCTGTGTCTGCATCTGCGCTGGAAGGTGGCTGAGCTACAGCGGTGTTCGCCAGACTATGAGACGTCCTGACAACCGGTCTTCTCACAAGAAACTATGACCAATCTATGGAAAGATGAGACTCTAACGAACACGTACAGTACATGTCGGCTGTTGCTCTAGGACACCCACAAGCCTCACAAGACTGGTCTGAAGATAGTGGACGTACATATGGATGTAGTTTAGTGCCCAACATGATTTTGTTTATATGGATAAAAATAAATAAAAAAATCCTGATCTTTTTTATATCTCTCAGGTTATATCTCTCAAACAAACTTCCTTTTGATTTCTTTTAACCATCTGTTTTTCCATGTATAAATCTATTATTCAATGCGTTTCTATGGGCTAATAGCAGTAAGGCCAAATTCAATGTTTCATCAAATATTTGTTTTAATTTTTTGGGGGGTAACACTTTACTTGACGCCCAGTGTAATAACACATAATGACACGGTCATTACCATGTCATAATGGCATAACAGCTTATATAACTTGTCATAGCCTGCCATAATATGGTCATAACACTGTCATGACCCATATTATTCACTACATATATTGACAGGAACGAATTGCAAGAATCACTGAAGCTGGAGACTCATATCTCCCTCACTAACTTTAAGCACCAGCTGTCAGAGCAGCTCACAGATCACTGCACATAGCCCATCTGTAAATAGCCCATCCAACTACCTCATCCCCATACTGTTATTTATTTTTGCTCCTTTGCACGCCAGTATCTCTACTTGCACATTCATCTTCTGCACATCTTTCACTCCAGTGTTTAATTGCTATATTGTAATTATTTCGCCACTATGGCCTATTTATTGCCTTTCCTCCCTTATCCTACCTCATTTGCACACACTGTATATAGACTTTTTCTATTGTTATTATATGTTTGTTTATTCCATGTGTAACTCTGTTGTTGTTTGTGTCGCACTGCTTTGCTTTATCTTGGCCAGGTCGCAATTGTAAATGAGAACTTGTTCTCAACTGGCCTACCTGGTTAAATAAAGGTGAAATAATAAAAAATAAAAAAAATATATATATTGCGTTATTTTATGGCTGGTTATGACACCTACATAACAGTGTCAAAACCCACATTTATTCAAATTCCTTTTTTCCCTGCCAAGAAGTTTCCTTTCATTTGAAAGTTTGTTTCTTAAATCCGTTGTTGTAATGAATTATTTACAGTCATGTTTTTTTCATCATATTTTAAATAACTCATGAAGCATTATGACCATCCTGTGTCACTTTATTTGGACAAGGAAAATACACTTTATGTCACTGTCAAGAAGCATTATGACCATCATAATCATATAAGCCAGATAGGCCTGTCACATACATGCCCTTATGTCAGTCATCAGTCACAAAGAGGGTGTCTTGTCCTGCTCCTGAAATCTGCTCCTGCATTCACCCCAGTCATCAGCAACAGAGCATTGAGGTATGTAGGTGCATTGAGGTATGTAGGTGCATGTCTGACATCAATGACATCGATCATTTACAATTATAATTTAATATGGTCAATAACATTTAAAAAAAAAATATATAACATAAACATACTGTTGAGACGTAGGCTATGATGTAATGGAATGTTCTGCCTTGTGTGGTAGGTTTTGACACCCTTATGTAGGTGTCATAACCAGCCATAAAATAACTACTGTGGTAGGTTTTGACACCCTTATGTAGGTGTCATAACCAGCCATAAAATAACTACTGTGGTAGGTTTTGACACCCTTATGTAGGTGTCATAACCAGCCATAAAATAACTACTGTGGTAGGTTTTGACACCCTTATGTAGGTGTCATAACCAGCTATAAAATAACTACTGTGGTAGGTTTTGACACCCTTATGTAGGTGTCATAACCAGCCATAAAATAACTACTGTGGTAGGTTTTGACACCCTTATGTAGGTGTCATAACCAGCCATAAAATAACTACTGTGGTAGGTTTTGACACCCTTATGTAGGTGTCATAACCAGCCATAAAATAACTACTGTGGTAGGTTTTGTGGATTTTTACACTCTTATGTAGGTGTCATAACCAACTATACAATAACACAATATATGTCACAACAGGGTAAAATATAAGTGTCATGACAGTGTTGTGATCATATTATAACAGGTTCTGACAAGTTACATCTGCTGTTATGACATGGTTATGACCGTATTATGACGCTAGGTGTCAAGTAAAGTGTTACCTTTTATTTTAGATACCTAAAGGGTCCTAAAATTCCAAATCAAATAGTTAAATGATCCTTGGTATGACCATCTTAAAACAATTCCATATAGCTTAGTAGAACCCCCCCCCCTATTGATTTAATTTGCATGGCGTATATTCAAAGGATAAAAATAAATAAAAAGACACCCAACCAAATCTGCACACCCCTACTCCCACCCGTCACCACTGCTGGCTGCACAACTGGATGCAAGGCATACAGTATGCCGGTAAAAATGGGGTCATAAAAACATTTCCCGATTAATTTATTATTATTTTTTTTTTTTACAGATAACATACCGTAAATTGTGTCTGAAATAGGTATAACTAACGTCACTCTGACCCAAACACGCAGCAGACCGACCTGACCCTGCATTCTTTAAAACAGAGCCAGAGCCAAAGACAGCTGAGAGCAGACTGGACCAGTTTCCCAGCCTAGCGTCAAGGTCTAAACAGGCCAGGAGTCTAAAAGAGACAGGACTACCAGGGAAATGGCATATACATTTTTCACTCCACGCCAAAGATGGCAAGATGTGGGGATTTTATGACAAGGCCTATAAAACTCCAGCAGATCAAGTCCTAAAGGTTTATTCCAGCCCCCCACCCTCTGTTGGAGCAATATACTTTCTCTCTATTTGGTCCTGTCTGTGAACTAAATGTCTTTGAACAGGTCTCCACGGACTCGTACAAACATAACGACAGACCGTAAGAACATTAAATCCCAGTTAAATCTAATTTAAAGCTGAAAATGGAATAAACTATCTGGTTCCTCTGAAAAGACCATCGGTGTGTGTGGCATACAGTACCGTTCCATGTGTAGATCCTTCTTGTTTCCGACCAACATGATGGGTACTCTGCAGAAGACAAAAGGAAGTCCTGTTAGTCAAATGAAATCAGGAAGTGAAACACTAGATATTCAGATTGAAATGTTTACAGACAGGAGAATAAGGTACTTACTGTACTTTACCAACCATATCCAATAATTTTTCGTGGATAACTTTTATTACTTCAAAACTGCAGCAGAAAAAAAAGGTCATTCAAATCTCTATTAAACAGCCAAAGTAACAAGAAAGTGAAAACATTCAACAAAGTGCTAGTGTACTGTAGACAAGATGAGTATCAACACAACAATCAATTCTCAAAAAAAATCTTCCAAAGGTAAATACTTAGAAGACTTGAAGACTCTCACTTGTACTTAAATGCATCCTTTATGGGAGAAAAGCTTGACATTGTCTACGTCGGACCATGCTAAATTTGTCAATAACCCATGTCAAATGGCTGCATTCTCCTATCCCGGCCGCTCCGTGTGTGATGAGTACATTCACGAACGTGGCCTAACAAAGGCGGTTGCGGTTGACCCATTGCTTGAATCTGTATGAGATGGGCTACTAAGCATATCAAATCTTTCCCGAGAAGAACCATCAACGCTGCTGTACTTAATGTGCATTTTCCATTGCTTGTTAGTTGCCTTGCCGACATCCAGTTGAGAAAGGTCGTTTCATCTGTGCCATAGGTTGTAATGTAGAGGCCTACTGTATATAATACAGACAGGCCTGATGCATGGTTTGAGACGCAATTTAAATAACGAATGTTGAGCCCCGGGCTGGTCAGTAGAAATGAATAAATCAAAGGAGACATTAAGTCAACTTGACAGCATTAACTGGCCAGTGGAAAGTAAAGAGACGTAATGGGATGTGGTTAGGAACAGCTTTCTCCAGGGAAAGTCTCCCGAGGCCCGCTCCCATGGCAACTACCATAGGACCCAGGGGGATTTAGGATTAAACACACTCTCTAGCCTAGACTACAGTATGATGGTCTTACACAGAACAAAGAGTTTGACACAGTATGAATCCTGTTGTCATTTAAGATGTCTGAAGTGTGGAGGCATTACAGGAGAGAAAGTGCAGCTTTGATGCACTTCTATATTTAAAGGGGAATAACGGGACATTTCGAAAGTGTCTATGTTCCTAAACAACTCTGATTCGTTCAGGGATAGCGAGGTCAAGCTAGCGCGAGAGCTGCGTCACAGGGTTATACAGCCCCCCCCCACACTCACTGCACCGCGAGATAGAACTTTGTGGAATAACGCAAATCTACAAAAAATATAAACATTCTGTCACAGCTAAAATACAAGAGTCGGGAAGTCCAATCGATTGTGAGATATAGCATATACATTTTATGTGATAAATGTGGGTCGCGGGTTCACAACTGTACCTTTTCTGAAATCTCTGCCAAGCAAAGAGTTTTGGAATATATTGTGCAATAGGCTATAAGGCTTTTGCAAGTTGGGAGTTCATCCTGGTTCAAGTCCCGTGCACGAAGCTGGAGAAATGTACAGTGCATTCGGAAAGTATTCAGACCCCTTCCCTTTTTCCACATTCTGTTGCCTTACAGCCTTATTCTAAAATATATTTATATATATTTTCCAACAGGAGAACGACCCTAAGCACACAGCCAAGGCAACGCAGGAGTGGCTTCGGGACAAGTCTCTGAATGTCCTTGAGTGGCCCAGCCAAATCCCGGACTTGATCAAACATCTCTGGAGAGACCTGAAAATAGCTGTGCAGCGACGTTTCCCACCCAACCTGACAGAGCTTGAGAGGATCTGCAGAGAAGAATGGAAGAAACTCCCCAAATACAGGTGTGCCAAGCTTGTAGCGTCATACCCAAGAAGACTCAAGGCTGTAATCGCTGTCAAAGGTGCTTCAACAAAGTACTGAGTAAAGGGTGTGAATACTTATGTAAATGTGATATTCCCATTTGTATTTTTAATACATTTGCAAAAATGTCTAGAAACCTGATTTGCTTTGTCATTATGGGGTATTGTGTGTAAATTGATGAGGAAAAAACCCCCCAATGTAATCAATTTTAGAATATGTCTGTAACGTAACAAAATGTGGAAAAGGTAAAGGGGTCTGAATACTTTCTGAATGTACTGTAAACTGAAGCAAAGTTTCACCCACATTTCAGATAAGAAAATATCCGCCTACCTTTATCATGTCAACCATCCATCCAATTTAAATAATTCCATGTGTCCGCCTTTTGTCTTTATAAACTTTCACATAGTCTGTTCCATGGTATGGGGTAATCCAATGAGCAACACTGCAGCTGTTGATTGCAGTGATCATAATTCATCACGTATGCTATATATAATCAATACATTACTTTTTCAAGGAGTAAGGTATTTGATGCAAACATAGGCTATAAGAATACTTTTCCATTTGATCAAATCTGCCTACATTATAACATTCTCTTGCATGCTCGAGGAAGGCAATTTGGCCCTGGCTTGAAAATGAAGTCCCCTGTATAATTTAGTAAATGATTGTCATTCTTCTACGGATTTGAACATGTAAATGTAGGTTAATAATACTTTGACAGTGAGCATATATCACATTTCAATAGACGCACGCATCAGTGTCTATTATGTCTGCAACAGAAATAATTTCACAAGGATATGTTTGCTGTCAGCTGGCTATTGTAGGAAAGTTACAATCTAATTCTACATTTGCATAAATTTGCCTTATAACCCATATGTGTCATCCTATGAATTTCACATTATGTTGCACACTCACTAGTCTTTCCCTCTCATTTTAGTAGATACTGTATATTTTCCCGTAATGATCTGATCACACCATGCAATGAGGGATGTAGCCTACAGTCAGAGAGGGAAGATGGACAATGTTGATTGGCAGGTGAAATTATGTCCAATGGGGTTGCAATGTAAAAGTGGGAGGCGGGATTAGGTTGGCTCCTTTCCTCCTTGCTTGGTTGAGATCGCAGAAACTGTCATATTGTGAATCCGCGACCCAAATTGACCACATATAATGTGTATGCCACATCTCACAATCGATTGGACTTCCCAAATGTAGTATTTTTGCTGTGACAGAACGTTGAGATTATTTGTAGATTTGAGTTATTCCACAAAGTTCTATTTAAAACTACAGTGAGTGGGGGGGGGCTGTATAACCCTGTGAAGTAGCTCTCGCTCTACCTCGCCCTCCCTAAGTGAGAAAGGTGCACACTTTGACAAGACAGTCCAGGGGTTAGGAACATAGACACATTTTCAAAATTTGCCGTTATTCCCCTTTAAATCTGACCAAATTTCTACTGCTGCGCCCAGGAGAACTTTTCCACTTTTTCATTCTCATATTAATATAGCGAGAGGGAAGAGTGAGAGAGGGAGAGAAAAGGAACAAGGGAGTAATTGAGTGATGGATGGAGTGAGGCGAGAGAGTTGGATGGAGAGAAATGCCGGTGCGAGGAAGAGAGAATAAATGGTGTGGTTAAGAGAGAGGAGAGAGAGATAGATGCAGTCATTTTATTTAAATCTCCAGCTGATATGGAGGCAAGTTAGCACACACACGCCTGCATGCGCAAACACACACACTACATTTATTTTAGCTCCACATGAATACCTGTTCTGTACTACAACATACAGGAGCCCTGTTCTATAGAATAGCATAGACAGACAGACATATAATGCACAGATCAATAGTAGCGTCAATGAAATTCATGCCTTTTACTAGAGAGAGAAATACTACATAGATTCAGAGAAACCTTGAGCGGCTAGATCTCTCAGGGATGAATCCACATGGGTTAATTTTGCAGTAACAATGCTTTAGCAGCAGTGTGAAGGAAGGAGAGGGCGAGCGGAGCTACCCACCTTTTATTCGAAGTGACAGAATACACCAAAATGTAGCCGTTGATGTCTATGGAGTAGGTCTGTGGGAAAATGGAGTATTCATCCTGCCGAGAGTGGAACATCACAAAGATAAAGTAGATGTTCTATGAGAGTAAAAATCGAGGTAAAAAAAAACAAGACAGTGTAATAATTCCATGTGGAAGCGTTCGAAAATAAACAAATTCATGGGACCAGCGCCGTTGATAACTACTAGCGCCGTTGCTAACTAGCAACCTCGTTGTCTTAACCTTGTAATCTTCAACCTAGGGAAAAAAATTTGGAAATCTAATCTACACCTGGTATTAAAAATAGCTTTTCTGCCAAATACATTAGAGCTCACATAATGTAGTGGCCCACTGGCAGTCTGACCACAACATTCTGATATGCGAGTGATCTCTCTACTGGTAAGAAGGACTCACCTGTCCGGCTGTGTCCACCAACTGCAGGAGGTACTCTTGACCATTCACCGTGATCATCTTTGTAAATGCTGAGGAAAGAGAAAGGTAGATAACTAAAATACTGCACTTGGGAGTTCCTAAGTCATTCTACCCATCTACAGTCCTGTCAAGAGATTGTGGAAAACATAGCCTAGAGCACAGTAGCTCATTCATTACCCTGATCTTACACACATTTACATTACAACTCGGTTGGGATATAGAATGACTCTTTGGTACTCATGTCAGACAACTATATATTAGGACGTCACTCATTTTTGAGACTGAGCTAGAATTAGCAGACAATTAGCAACAAAGAACACCTCCTTCATCACAATTAAAGAGGCCATTTCTCTACGTCGCTTTGAGTGAGCTCACCACAAGTCAGTTAGTGAAGCAGAGAGAGGGACAAGTGGGGTAACATTTCATGTGGCGCTGAGATGTCAGAACACAGGAAAGTGATGTATGTAATCGACTAGAATAGGCAGGACTGGGACTGAGACAGATTCTGATTGGGCTGTTACTCTGGGTGACAGTGGAGCTGTGTATGTGTGTGTGTGTGTGTGTGGCAGGTGGGCTGGGACATCAAATGAACTGAGGGGGTTTGCTGCAGTTGCTTATTTAAGCACGACACACACACACACACACACACACACACACACACACACACACACACACACACACACACACACACACACACACACACACACACACAGAGAGCAGGAAAGCCAGCCAAATCCACATCGCTACTGTAGTATAGTAGAATCATGTTTGTAGCACAATTTATTATGGTAATCGTTCTACGTTCCTGGGCTTAGAGAATGCAGCAGAGGCGGAACAAGCTTTTCATTCAGAAAAAAATATGCCCTGGCCGGCTAAAAATAACTGAACGTTGCCTTCACCGGGGGCTGCATGGATGGAAGCTTCCCGAGCTTAGGCACTGTAGATACAGTATTCAGTTACACACACACACACACACACACACACACATATAAATGTAACCTACGACTTTGTGAAGCTACTGTACCATACAATCAATTGTGTTCTTCGTGCTAACAAAGGAAGCAATGCCATAACAAAAATGTGTATCATGATCTAGGGCTGCGGCGGTCATAAAATGTTGTCAGCCGGTGATTGTCAAGCAAATAACTGTCGGTCTCACGGTAATTGACCGTTAATTAACATAAACACATTTAGCATCTCCTGGCTTCCACACATAGACTTTTTAAAATGGCTTATAGGCTAAGAAATTCTACACCTTCACAATAAATCCATTATTTATTTTAGACAGGTCTAAAGAAGGATGATATGAAGAAAATGTAGTCTATTTCAGAAGAACAGAATACTAAGTTATCTTTATGTTAGCGTCACGACTTCCGAAGTCGGTCCCTCTCCTTGTTCGGCGGTCGACGTCACCGGCCTTCTAGCCATCGCCGATCCACTTTTCATTTTCCATTTGTTTTGTCTTTGTCTTACACACCTGGTTACAATTCCCCAATTACGTGTTCATTATTTAACCCTCTGTTCCACCATGTTTGTTTGTGAGTGATTGTTTGTTGTAATTACGGTCCGTATTGTGGGCTAGGTTTATTCGTCTTGTACATCTTGAGTAAAATGACATGTATTACTCATCTCTGCTGTCCTGTGCCTGACTCCTCTGCACCAGCTACACTCAGACTTATTACAGTTAGGTCCTGATGTGGCTCTGCCAAATGGCTGTGGGCTACAATAGTTCAATTAACAGACAAGATTTGCTTATAATTCCGTGGCATTATTTTATAGTATGAAGAATACAACTGAACAAAGCTGAATAAAATATAAATATTTTCTCCAAACGATTTGAGGGAGTGCGCACATGCGGCTATTCTGTGTTGAGCGGTTAACAAAGAAATAGGTACTCCTATATGCTTAATTTAGAGTTATTAATGTAACTTTAGTTGTTCTACAAACGTTGGGCTATATGTTTGGATTTTTAATAAATTGTAAGGCTGCATGATGCGACTAATGATGATTTGTAAAAAGTTGACTGAAAGGCATGATCTCTGCTTTGTTTTTTGCGCATGCTGTACACACTCCAATAGTCTCATTTACAATTTGACAAGCACTTGATAATGCCTCGAATTTCACAGCAGCATCCCCTTTGTGGCCGTAATGCACCCTAAACAAATCCATGCTTTTTGTGGCCGGAGTGCTGCGTTGTGCCCTTCTCCCTGAGCGTCCTGCGCAATCCGAAGTGTCTCTCACTCACACAGCTCTCCGTCACGTGATCGGGTCTTTCTCACAGGCTACAAGTGAAGACAGACACAGCAGGGACGCAACTGCGCCTGTCCTTATCCAATTCCGAGGTGCATATTGAAGTTATTGGATGAACTGGCCACATTTACTTTTCGTCAGCCAACAAGATGAGTAGGCCTAACGACCAGCAAAAGCACTAGCCTATGTCAATCTACTATCCCCCATAGTACAAAGGTTGACCTATTCTATTCTATGTGATAAATAAATATTCCAAACAGTCTGGGACAGTTGTGGGATGCGATAGATTCCAAATTAATACAACCACTAGCATCAAAAAATGTTTTTAAGCAATGTGGCTGATGCAACAGATCAGAACGTTTAGCTTAAAATGTTGATAAACTATTAGGATATTTCTTCACATTATAAGTGCAGCAATGCGCAAATGGTAGTAGGCTATAAGCGCGAATGTTCCATTAGTGGAAAACACCATTATCAAAAGTGACCATAAATGTAATTATGCATGTAATGCTTTTATTATAAAAAGGTGCATCTTTATGGTGAAAACGTTCTCTCCCAAATATGAAACTCACGCGCTGCTTATATATGCCAGTTAGGCTCTACACCCCCGTGTAAAGCGGATTCATGTGCTTAAAATTAAGAAGTTATTTGGCCACTTTAGTTGTGATACAAACCTTATTAAAACATATAGGCCTATGGGCTAGACTTCATGAGCTGTGCGACTATGTGTCACGTCCTGACCAGTGAAAGGGGTCATTTTGCCATAGTAGTATGGTCAGGGCGTGGCAGGGGGGTTGTTTTGTGTGTTTTGGGGTTGGTTTGTTTCTAGGGGAATTTGTTCTAGTTTTCTGTTTCTATGTTTCATTTTCCATGTGTGGCCGAGTATGGTTTCCAATCAGAGGCAGGTGTCTTTCGTTGTCTCTGATTGGAAGCCATACTTAGGCAGCCTGTTTTCCTTTGGGTTTTGTGGGTGGTTATTTTCCGTTTAGTTGTATTACCTGACGGAACTGTTGAGCGTTTGTTATTTTGTTGTTTTGAAGTGCATTCATTAAAATCTAAGATGAGCACTATACACGCTGCGCTTTGGTCTCTTCAATACGACGCTTGTGACACTATGATTCGAACAAGTCGCAAAAAAAGGCATTGTTTCTAATGCTGGGCATCATTTACAAGTGATAATATATAATTCAAGTGATAGGATAATATTGTCACCCATCAGACTATTCTTGATTTAATCTTGTCTTTACATATACAGTGGCTTGCGAAAGTATTCACCCCCTTGGCATTTTTCCTATTTTATTGCCTTACAACCTGGAATTCAAATATATTTTGGGGGGGTTTGTATCATTTCATTTACACAACATCCATACCACTTTGAAGATGCAAAATATTTTTTCTTGTGAAACAAACAAAAAATAAGACAAAAAAACTGAACTTGAGCGTGCATAACTATTCACCCCCCCCAAAGACAATACTATGTAGCGTCACCTTTTGCAGCAATTACAGCTGCAAGTCTCTATAAGCTTGGCACATCTAGCCACTAGGATTTTTGCCCATTCTTCAAGGCAAAACCTCTCCAGCTCCTTCAAGTCATACCACAGATTCTCAATTGGACTGAGGTCTGGGCTTTGACTAGGCCATTCCAAGACATTTAAATGTTTCCCCTTAAACCACTCGAGTGTTGCTTTAGCAGTATGCTTAGGGTCATTGTCCTGCTGGAAGGTGAACCTCCGTCCCAGTCTCAAATCTCTGGAAGACTGAAACAGGTTTCCCTCAAGAATTTCCCTGTATTTAGCGGCATTCATCATTCCTTCAATTCTGACCAGTTTCCCAGTCCCTGCCGATGAAACTCATCCCCACAGCATGATGCTGCCACCATGATGGTTTCTCTCGGGGTGATGAGAGGTGTTGGGTTTGAGGTGTTGGGTTTGACATAGCATTACCTTGATGGCCAAAAAGCTCAATTTTAGTCTCATCTGACCAGAGTACCTTCTTCCATATGTTTGGGGAGTCTCCCACATGTCTTTTGACAAACACCAAACGTGTTTTCTTATTGTTTTCTTTAAGCAATGGCTCTTTTCTGGCCACTCTTCCGTAAAGCCCAGCTCTGTGGAGTGTACGGCTTAAAGTGGTTCTATGGACAGATACTCCAATCTCCACTGTGGAGCTTTGCAGCTCCTTCAGGATTATCTTTGGTCTCTTTGTTGCCTCTTTGATTAATGCCCTCCTTGCCTGGTCCGTGAGTTTTGGTGGGCGGCACTCTCTTGGCAGGTTTGTTGTGATGCCATATTCTTTAAACATTTTTAGAATGGATTTAATAGTGTTCTGTGGGATGTTCTAAGTTTCAGATATTTTTTTATAACCCAACCCTGATCTGTACTTCTCCACAATGTTGTCCCTGACCTGTTTGGAGAGCTCCTTGGTCTTCATGGTGCCGCTTGCTTGGTGGTACCCCTTGCTTAGTGGTGTTGCAGACTCTGGGGCCTTTCAGAACAGGTGTATATATACACTGAGATCATGTGACAGATCATGTGACACTTAAATAAAGTCCATCTGTATGCAATCTAACTAATTATGTGACTTCTGAAGGTTATTGGTTGCACCAGATCTTATTTAGGGGCTTCATAGCAAAGGGGGTGAATACATACGCACACACCACTTATCTGTTATAATATTTTTGAACCAAGTTATTTTTTCATTTCACTTCACCAATTTGGACTTTGTGTATGTCCATTACATGAAATCCAAATAAAAATCCATATAAATTACAGGTTTTAATAATACAAAATAGGAAAAACGCCAAGGGGGATGAATACTTTTGCAAGGCACTGTACTAAATAATATATGTGACATTTGTTATGATTTAGAATGGACCATTATCATGCAACTGTATCAAAACAGGGGCACCGGGAAAAAAATACATGTCATCTATGCACTTAAATAGCGAATGGAGGACACTTTTCCCCCGTAGTTTATTTATAGTTGAGAAATACATAAATATAGTAGGCCTAGCCTATAGAAAACTGATGGGATCCTCCTCTTTTTATTAGCAGCCATCACTCTTTTCTCCCTCAATTGCATAGCCTATTTTATTAAAAAATATATATTTCACCTTTATTTAACCAGGTAAGGTAGTTGAGAACAAGTTTTCATTTACAACTGCGAAGCAGTGCGACAAACAACACAGAGTTACACATGGAATAAACAAGCGTACAGTCAATAACACAATAGAAAAAAAAATATTAAAAAAAGAAAGTCTATATACAGTGTGTGCAAATGGCGTGAGGAGGTAAGGCAATAAATAGGCCACAGTAGCGAAGTAATTACAAATTCGCAAATTAACACTGGAGTGAAATAATGAGCAGATGATGATGATGCGCAAGTAGAAATACTGGTGTGCAAAAGAGCAGAAAGTAAATAAAAGCAATATGGGGATGATGTAGGTAGATTGGGTGGGCTATGTACAGCTGCAGTGATCGGTTAGCTGCTCAGATAGCTGATGTTTAAAGTTAGTGAGGGAAATATAAATCTCCAGCTTCAGCAATTTTTACAATTCGTTCCAGTCATTGGCAGCAGAGAACTGGAAGGAAAGGCGGCCAAAAAGGTGTTGGCTTTGGGGATGACCAGTGAGATATACCTGCTGGAGCGCGTGCCATGGGTGGGTGTTGTTATCGTGACCAGTGAGCTGAGATAAGGCGGAGCTTTACCTAGCATAGACTTATAGATGACCTGGAGCCAGTGGGTCTGGCGACGAATATGTAGCGAGGGCCAGCCGACTAAAGCATACAGGTAGCAGTGGTGGGTGGTATAAGGGGCTTTGGTGACAAAATGGATGGCACTGTGATAGACTACATCCAATTTGCTCAGTAGAGTATTGGAAGCTATTTTGTAAATGACATTGCCGAAGTCGAGGATCGGTAGGATAGTCAGTCTTACGAGGGTATGTTTGGCGGCGTGAGTGAAGGAGGCTTTGTTGCGAAATAGGAAGCCGATTCTAGATTTAATTTTGGATTGGAGATGTTTAATATGAGTCTGGAAGGAGAGTTTACAGTCTAGCCAGACACCTAGGTATTTGTAGTTGTCTACATATTCTAAGTCAGAACCGTCCAGAGTAGTGATGCTAGTCGGGCGGGCGGGTGCGGGCAGCGAACGGTTGAAAAGCATGCATTTGGTTTTACTAGCGTTTAAGAGCAGTTGGAGGCCACCGATGGAGTGTTGTATGGCATTGAAGCTCGTTTGGAGGTTAGTTAACAGTGTCCAAAGAAGGGCCAGAAGTATACAGAATGGTGTCATCTGCGTAGAGGTGGATCAGGGAATCACCAGCAGCAAGAGCGACATCATTGATATATACAGAGAAAAGAGTCGGCCTGAGAATTGAACCCTGTGGTACCCCATAGAGACTGCCAGAGGTCCAGACAACAGGCCCTCCGATTTGACACACTGAACTCGGTCTGAGAAGAAGTATTTGGTGAACCAGGCGAGGCAGTCACCCGAGAAACCAAGGCTGTTGAGCCTGCCGATAAGAATACGGTGATTGACAGAGTTGAAAGCCTTGGCCAGGTCAATGAAGATGGCTGCACAGTACAGTCTTTTATTGATGGCGGTTATGATATCGTTTAGTACCTTGAGCGTGGCTGAGGTGCACCCGTGACCAGCTCGGAAACCGGATTGCACAGCGGAGAAGGTACGGTGGGATTCGAAATGGTCAGTGATCTGTTTATTAACTTGGCTTTCGAAGACTTTAGAAAGGCAGGGCAGGATGGATATAGGTCTATAACAGTTTGGGTCTAGAGTGTCACCCCCTTTGAAGAGGGGGATGACCGCGGCAGCTTTTCAATCTTTAGGGATCTCGGACAATACGAAAGAGAGGTTGAACAGACTGGTAATAGGGGTAGCAACAATAGCAGCGGATAATTTTAGAAAGAGAGGGTCCAGATTGTCTAGCCAAAATGATTTGTACAGGTCCAGGTTTTGCAGCTCTTTCAGAACATCTGCTATCTGGATTTGGGTGAAGGAGAAGCTGGGGAGGCTTGGGCAAGTAGCTGCGGGGGGTGCGGAGCTGTTGGCTGGGGTTGGGGTAGCCAGGAGGAAAGCATGGCCAGCTGTAGAGAAATGCTTATTGAAATTCTAGATTATCGTGGATTTATCGGTGGTGACAGTGTTTCCTATCCTCAGTGCAGTGGGCAGCTGGCAGGAGGTGCTCTTATTCTCCATGGACTTTACAGTGTCCCAAAACTTTTTTGGAGTTAGAGCTACAGGATGCAAATTTCTGTTTGAAAAAGCTAGTCTTTGCCTTCCTGACTGACTGCGGGTATTGGTTCCTGACTTCCCTGAACAGTTGCATATCGCGGGGACTATTCGATGCTAGTGCAGTTCGCCACAGGATGTTTTAGGGAATAGGGAATGTTGCACAACATGAGCTCACATGAAGTGTTTGATTCGATTTTCGAATACATTTGTATTGATGTCAGAGTGATTAGAGTACAACAGAGCGCTGAGTACCAGGCAGATAGCAAGGTTGGTAGGCTACTAAGGACCAGCAGCAGCATCAGAGCTTGGAGAAGCCTAATTGCCATGACTAAATGGTCATGTGGAATTTGACTGCCTTCATGACTTGTGACCGACTGGTGTGGCGGTAATATGGTCACCACAACAGCCCTAATCGTGAGTGTATGCCTGCGCATGCGTGCACCTGTGTTGTTGGTGTGAGTGTGTCTACCTACAGTGCCTTCAGAAAATATTAAGACCCTTTGACTTTTTCCACATTCTGTTGTGTTACAGTCTGAATTTTAAATTGATTAAATTGAAATTTTGAGTCACTGGCCTACACACAGTACCCCATAATATCAAAGTGGAATTATGTTTTTTTTTTTTTTTTTAAACAAATTAATAAAAAATTAAAAGCTGAAATGTCTTGAGTCAATAAGTATTTAACCCCTTTTTTATGGCAAGCCTAAATAAGTTCAGGAGCAAAAATGTGCTTAACAAGTCACATAATAAGTTACATGGAACTCTGTGTGCAATAATTGTATTTAACATACATTTTTTTTGTGACCCCTTGTCTATACCCCACATATACAATTATCTGTAAGGTCCCTCAGTCGAGCAGTGAATTTCAAACACAGATTAAACCACAAAGACCAGGGAGGTTTTCCAATGCCTCGCAAAGAAGGACACCCATTGGTAGATGGGTAAAGAAATGGAATATCCCTTTGAACATGGTGAAGTTATTAATTACACTTTGGATGATGTATCAATAAACCCCGTTACGACAAAGATACAGGCGTCCTTCCTAACTCAGTTGCCGGAGAGGAAGGAAACCGCTCAGGTATTTCGCCATGAGGCCAATGATGACTTTAAAACAGTTAGAGTTTAATGACTGATCTGAGAAAACTGAGGATGGGTCAACAACATTGTAGTTACTCCACAATACTAACCTAATTGACAGAGTGAGAAGAAGGAAGTCTGTACAGAATAAAAATATTCCAAAACATGCATCTTGTTTATAACAAGACACTAAAGTAATACTGCAAACAATGTGGCAAAGCAATTAACTTTTTGTCCTGAATACAAAAGTTGTGTTTGGGGCAAATCCAATACAACACAATACTGAGTACCACTCTCCATATTTTCAAGCATAGTGGTAGCTGCATGTTATAGGTATGCTTGCAATCGTTAAGGACTGGGGAGTTTTCAGGATAAAAAAGAAACAGAATGGAGCTAAGTACAGGCAAAATCCTGGAAGAAAATCATGGTCAGTCTGCTTTCCATCCGACACTGGGAGATGAATTCACCTTTCAGCAGGACAATAACCTAAAACACAAGGCCAAATCTACACTGGAATTGCTTACCAAGAAGACAGTGAATGATCCTGAGTGGCCGAGTTACAGTTTTGACTTAAATCTGCTCGAAAATCTATGGCAAGACTTGAAAATGGTTGTCTAGCAATGATCAACACCTAATTTGACAGAGCTTGAAGAATTTAGAAAATAAGCTTTTAGAGACTTACCCAGAAACACTCACAGTAGTAATCGAAAGGTTGCTAGATCGAATCCCCGAGCTGCCATGGTAAAAATCTGTTGTTCTGCCCCTGAACAAGGCAGTTAACCCACTGTTCCTAGGCCGTCATTGTAAATAAGAATTTGTTCTTAACTGACTTGCCTAGTTAAATAAAAAGGTTAAATAAATTAAAATATTAAAATAATGTAGTCGCTGCCAAAGGTGATTCTAACATGTATTGACTCAGGTGTGTGAATACTTAAGTAAATAAGATATATCTGTATTTCATTTGAAAAAAATCTTCACTTTGTCATTATGGGATATTGTGTGTACATGGGTGAGAAAAATCTATTTTGAAATCAGACTCTAACACAACAAAGTGTGGAATAAGTCAAGGGGTATAAATAGTTTGAGGCCTCGTATATGATAGACTGTAGCTATATGAGATTAAGTGGGTAAGGTAGAACACTAATGTCCGAAAAGCTCCCCTGGCTCTTCATCCCTTTTGCTCTATGCAAATGACCTGCTGTGGCGTTGAGTCCACCTATACAACCAATTCATAAAAATGCTAAAGGTATCAGGAAGGGTCATTGACATGGCAGGTTTCAGCAGTGTGTGTGTGTGTGTGTGTGGGAGGATGTGAGGGGAGTGGAGCGAGGAGCGGAGCGTACATAATTTGTCTGGAGCGTAGATCGGATTCAAAAAATGTTGGCACATAGGCCTTCTCTCCCTCCAATTTCGCTCTGGTACCGCTCAGTCACAAGCTCTGGACATGCTCTGCCAAGCATTTTTCATTTCCTTCACTGTTATTTTAATTAGGCCTATTCTGTTGTATTTATTTAACCTACCCCACCACTAATGCGCAGCGATGTTGATATAAGTCAACCAAGAAATAGGTCACAGCCTGTGTAATTGATAGCAAGATAACGCATGAGCACATGCAGCAGCACTGGAGACATGTTGATTTATACACCGAAAAAAATATCAACGCAACATGCAACAGTTCGTATAAGGAAATCAGTCAATTGAAATAAATTCATTAGGCCCTAATCTATGGATTTCACATGACTGGGAATATAGATATGCAGGGGCGTGGATGAGAAAACCAGTCAGTATCTAGTGTGACCACCATTTGCCTCACGCGGTGTGACATCTCCTTCGCATAGAGTTGATTAGGATGTTAATTGTGGCCCATGGAATGTTGTCCCACTACTCTTCAATGGCTGTGTGAAGTTTCTGGATATTGGCGGGAACAGGAACACGCTGTTGTACACATTGATCCAGAGCATCCCAAACATGCTCAATGGGTGACATGTCTGGTATGCAGGCCATGAAAGAACTGGGACATTTTTCAGCTTCCAGGAATTGTATACAGATCCTTGCGACATGGGGCCATGCATTATCATGCTGAAACATGAGATGACGGCGGCAGATGAATGGCACGACAATGGGCCTTAGGATTTCGCCACAATAAAATGCAATTGTGTTTGTTGTCCATAGCTTATGCCTGCCCATATACCATAACCCCACTGGCACCATGGGGCACTCTGTTCACAACGTTGACATCAGCAAACCGCTCACCCACACAACGCCATACACCCTGTCTGCCATCTGTCCGGTACAGTTGAAAAAGAGATTCATCCATGAAGAGAACACTTTGAGACGTTTTTTTTTTTACAGTTTGGGCAGAAATTCTTCGGTTGTGCAAACCCACAGTTTCATCAGCTGTCTGGGTGGCTGGTCTTAGACGATCCCGCAGGTGAAGAAGCCGGATGTGGAGGTCCTGGGCTGGCATGGTTACACATGGTCTGCGGTTGTGAGGCCGGTTGGATGTACTACCAAATTCTCTAAAACAATTATCTGGCAACAGCTCTGGTGGACATTTCTGCAGTCAGCATGCCAATTGCACGCTCCTATTCAAAAGCTTAAAACATCTCGGCATTTTGTTGTGTGACAAAACGGCACATTTTAGAATGGCCTTTTATTGTCCACAGCACAAGGTGCACCTGTGTAATGATCATACTATTTAAATCTGCTTCTTGATATACCACACCTATCAGGTGGATGGATTATCTTGGCAATGGAGAAATGCTCACTAACAGGGATGTAAAGAAAATGTGTGAACAAAATTAGAGAGACGTTCTTGTGCTTATGGAGAATTTCTGGGATCTTTGATTTCAGCTCATGAAACATGGGACCAACACTTTACATGCTTTATACAGTATTTATATTTTTATAGTTAAAAAAAGAGGAGTCTGTAACAGGCTAAAGTTGTCCATCTACTTTAAAAAATGTGAGCGCAACAGAGCAAGTTACAACTGAAGTATCTGATCATCAATAGATTAGAGAAAACACCAGTTGTTTAACACAGCGCCACATATCATCAGGTGGGTCCTGACGAAGCCTATGATATGTTGTTGAAATGTAGAATTTTTTATTTAACCTTTATTTACCTAGGCAAGTCAGTTAAGAACAAATTCTTATTTACAATGGCGGCCTACCCCGGCCAAATCCGAACGACGCTGGGCCAATGGTGCGCCGCTCTATGGGACTCCTAATCATGGGTGGTTGTGACACAGATTGGAATCGAACCAGGGTCTATAGTGACGCCTCTAGTACGGAGATGCAGTGCCTTAGACCGCTGCACCACTTGGGAGCCCAAGCTTCTTACGATAGCCTACTTCCAAAATCAATCTGTACAGTCAAAGGCAGATGGGGTGTTAGTTAAATTATATTTGTTTATAAAAAATGATGGCGCGAATTCAGAGGCAGTTTTTTTTTCTGTGAGCGCTGAGCAATTTTTTGCGGAGCTGGAGGAAACGGCGTTGCGCGCCGGAGCGCTAGGTGAGCAATGAGAGGCTGTGTAAGGGCTATCTGACCAAAAATGTAAGTGATGGAGTGCTGCATCAGATGACCTGGCCTCCACAATCCCCCGACCTCAAACAAATTGAGATGGTTTGGGATGAGTTGGACCGCAGAGTGAAGGAAAAGCAACCAACAACTGCTCAGCATACGTGGGAACTCCTTCATGACCGTTGGAAAACATTCCTCGTGAAGCTGGTTGAGAGAATGCCAAGACTGTGCAAAGCTGTCATCAAGACAAAGGGTGGCTACTTTGAAGAATCTCAAATATAAAATATATTTTGATTTGTTTAACACTTGTTCGGTTACTACATGATTCCATATGTGTTATTTCATAGTTTTGATGTCTTTACTATTATTCTACAATGTAGAAAATATTAAATATAAAGAAAAACCCTTGAATAAGTAGGTGTCCAAACTCTTGACTGGTACTGTATGGGTGTGTGTAGGGTGAGCTTCACCATGAATGAGGAGTGTAGATAAATGCACCTGGCTGTGGTCCAGCAGAACTCAGAGACCTGGGTGGGTGGCTAGTCCTGCCAACACAGGCCAGCAGCAGGGGAGAGGGAATGAGATCACACACACACACATACTTACTGTTTTCTATAGTTGGGTCATATGAGTCGACAAACTGGCCTTCCACAAACTGTATAGTCAAGGAAGATTTCCCTGTAAAGGAGATAGACACTTGTGAGCTTCAGTGTGTTTAATTAAGAATCCTTGCTGATCGATCACAATGAATTGTCCTTTGATTCACAAGTGGTATCATTCATCAGCGTCCTAAGAAAAAGCCAAATACTCTGCCTGCCTTGAGTGAACAGAGTGGGTTTGTTCATATTTTGCTAAATGTCAAACACTGCCTTGTCTAGAACTGTAGAAAACACAATGCATGCCATTTCCAAATCATATTATGCTCCCTTCCAAAATGGGCAATATTCAAGAGACGGAGCATAGCTCAAATGCTGTTAAAATTGGTACGTGGTAAACTACTATTTCTGGCCTTTCACAAACATTTCCATGATATCGATGTACGTCAGAATAGCAGCTTACTAACATGAATGCATTTGAGCAATTCTCTAGGGTGGAAAAAAGCTAGCCTAGTGGCCTTTATTCAATAAAATGTAACTCCTCAAATAAATATCAAGACTAGGCTAGTCAATATAAGGGTTTCTTGCTGCATTCACAAGCCAGTGTTTAACCTCTAGTAGTAGCTTAACACACAGGCAGGATATTACTATGGTATACCATCATTAGCCTAGATGTCCCCACGACGTACTATTACTACAGATGCCTTTTCCTATCTAAACACTCCTATACAGTCCTCCAGCAGCCTGTTGCTATAACAACCGAGAGTGGAGCGTGGCCATACACGGTCGGAGACGTGAAGCCTCTCGCTAGCTGGGAAAAACCCGGAGGACGAGAGAGCAGCTCGCTCCCATTTTCAATGCTCCACTAGTCTCTCATCAATTCTGAATGCTCACCTCCCAGTCCAAACCAACTCTCTTGTCTCCCTGGGTGGCGAAACTCCAGGGACACACAAGGCGGTCAATTTTAGATCGATATAAATACCTGAATAAAAAGGCTACATGTGGAGTATGTTGGGGTCTTTTAGCAAAGGATAGTCAGACAGTTACACAACGTGTAGGAAATGCATACCATTCAAACCCGGTTTTAGATTAGGTTTGAGGAATATACATTGGAAATGAAAATGCATGTACAATGCACATCATTCCAAACCGGTTTCAACCCTGTTTTTAGTTTGCTTTGTTGAAGATGCATTGGAAGTGCAAGCTAATTGTAAATCCTTCTAACTCCAATTCATACCAGGTTACAGTTTGAGGTACACACTAGGCTTCAGCGGTATTCCGTATACTTTTGAAGTACCGACAGTACGATTTCCAATACCACCCCCCAAAAGAAAGAAAATATATTTTAAACAAATGTGTTCAGAAAAATTCTATGGGCGAGTCACATGGTATACTTGTTAATTAAAAGCATGTGGCGCAAACATGAAGATCCACTGTTGAGCAAGCAGCATAAGAGGTGAGTGATCAAGTTCCACGTGAAATGTAAAAATAACTTGAAATAGTTATTACTGAAAACCATATATTAGTTTTAGTTTAATGTCACGTGTAGTTAAATGTCAAGTACAGTGAAATGTCAAGTACAGTGAAATGTCAAGTACAGTGAAATGCTTTTCTTGAAAGTAATACTATGTAATACTAAAAATAACATAAGGTAGAACAAAAACATGAGAAATAAAAATAAGAACATGACAAAGTAAGTAATCATACTACACTGAACAAAAATATAAAACACAACATGCAGCAATTTCACAACCGTTCACAACTTTGACATCAGCAAACTGCTCGCCCACATGACACCATACACGCTGCACTGTCAGCCATCTGCCCGGTACAGTTGAAACCAGGATTCATCTGTGAAGAGCATGTCTTACCTTGCTTCAAAGTAGCCGAGACAAAATCAGATGATATCCGTGGAGGCAATTATTTTAAGTCAACTTCTTTCATTGTCCAGTAGCCAAAGGCACAATCCTAGTCATATTAGCAAAAGGTAAAAATCTGTCGTTCTTGCCCTGAACAAGGCACTGTTCCTAGGCCGTCATTGAAAAAAATAATTTGTTCTTAACTGACTTGCCAGGATAAATAAAGGTAAACTAAAACACATTTTAAAAAACCACGCTAGTTGTTGCATATTAGATCTCCCCTCTTTCAACATTTCTAAGGGATATTTTCATCTCTGTCACATGAAACTGCTCACATGTGCATTGCGTTTATGACAACAGTGTTTTCCCACTAATTGCATTATGGAACGAATATTTGCATGTACCGTAATTTCCGGACTATTAAGCGCACCTGAATATAAGCCGCACCCACTGAATTTAAAAAAAAAATATTATTTTGAACATAAATAAGCCACACATGTCTATAAGCCGCAGGTGCCTACCGGTACATTGAAACAAATTAACTTTACACAGGCTTTAACGAAACACGGCTTGTAACAAAAAAAATTAAATTAGCAGTAAGCTTTAGTTGTCTTTTTGCACTGAGTCAATTCCTCACGCTGCTGTTTCCAACGTCTTATCATCGACTCATTAAGACCAAGCTCCCGTGCAGCAGCTCTATTTCCTTTTCCAACAGCCAGATCAATCGCCTTCAACTTGAAAGCTGCATCAGATGCATTTCTCCGTGTCTTTGCCATGAGGGTGACAAAATGACTACCGTAATCATAATGATGGGAAGTTTGAGAGCGCTCGATTTAATCTAAACAGTAAACAAAAAAGTTGTTTGACCTTAACCCGTTCGGCAATTTCATTGGTCTAATGAAAGCTTCATGACACCAAAAAACTGAGCACGTCACAGAATGTGTTTTTATGGAAGAAAAAAAATTGAAAGCGGGAAAAATCCATATATTAGCCGCGTCATTGTTTAAGCCGCGAGGTTCAAAGTTGGGAAAAAAGTTGCGGTTTATAGTCCGGAATTTAGGCTTAGTAAATGTATTTTAGCTTACTGCCTTGTGCATTGCTGCGCTTATAATGCTGAAGAAATAATACTTTATCAACATTTGAAGTTAAAAGGTTCTGATCTGTTGAATCAGACTCATTGTTTTTATTTTGACGGAATTATGTAGCCTAGGCGTACTGGTTGTATGAATCTGGGATCTAGCGTCCCACACTGTCCCAAGGTCTGTTAGGAATGGGCTATTTCTTGTCGATAAGCAGACCAATACAACAGGTAAACTTTTCTTCTACAGGGGATAGTAAATAGTAGGCTAGTCATTTTGCTGTTCGGTACTCATCTTGTTGCCTCAGAAAAGTAAACGTGGACAGTTATTCTAGCGTCTTCAAAGTGCGCATCAGAATTTGGTAAGAAGGACTGCACATTGTTGCATCCTGGACTTGCATGTTCTGTTTATATGAATTACCATAATCCAAACGGGTGATTCTCATGAAACCAGTTTTAAAATGTCTGTAGCAAATTGAGTTACAAAACCATGATGCATCTGCAAAAATAAACTATCATTCTGGGGACTAAGATGTCTAGTTTTTCAAGAAAGTGTCTTACTTAAAATACATTTGCGCCTGAATTTTGTACATTTTCACCCCAAATGCTCATTACCGAAAAGTGTCCGGATTAAATTCTCGGGTCATTTTATAAAAAAAAAATAAAAAAAACGTTATTTGAATATAACACAAAATATGTTGGTGTAAATTGTCCATAAATCATAAAAATTGTATACTAGTTGAAGTTTACATTAAACTATAATATTTATTACATGCAAGCACAGTGTCTGTGCACATAGTGTAAAACTTTTTTCAAGTTCCTCTAAAAACTCCAATCTCTCTTTAAATAAAGCTTTATTCCCCTTTTATACATCATCTAGAGCAGGCTTGGGCAATTCTTTTCCATGGAGGGCCACATTAGAATATATTTTTGCCATCGCGGGCCAGAATTATATTACAAGATTATACATCATGTGTAGATATATCTACTGTAAATCACATCCAGATATGCTACTTATTTTACTTTAACACACACAGAAATAAACCATATCCATGTTCTCCTTTTGGTAGGGATTTTCATTATTAAACATGCAATGAAGTACACAGAGGGAAAGTACACTGTGCATTCAGCACCATGGACAAAACTCTTGTTAACGGGTATACACAAAAACAAACAACAAGAAAGAGAGAAAGCTCAACATTACATTTAAACTACTGAATCAGTGTGAGGAGTGAAGTCTCTGATGGGCATTGACTAGAGCAGCGAAGTCAGGTATAGTTTCTGACGTCGTTATGCGCAGGATTGCTGAGAGGTGAGAGTCAGTAAGAGATGATCTGTGCCTTGACTTGTTATGTTTCATCACTGAAAATGTCTGTTCACATACATAGGTTGACCAAAACAGTACAAACATCTTCTGAGCATGACTCCTAATCTTTGGAAAGTTTTGTTCATCGAGAGATGCATAGAACCTCGTCAGTGACGTTGTTTTAAATAGTTCTCCAATCACTGCATCAGACTGAAGATCGATAAGCTCAAGTTGCAGGTCAGCGGGAGCGTTATCCACACTGAAGGTGAAAGGAGAGGAAACCAACAGACAGACTAGTAGTGTCGGAAGGTGGGTGAGATTGTTGTCATCTGATAGAGAACAGACTAGTAGTGTCGGAAGGTGGGTGAGATTGTTGTCATCTGATAGAGAACAGACTAGTAGTGTCGGAAGGTGGGTGAGATTGTTGTCATCTGATAGAGAACAGACTAGTAGTGTCGGAAGGTGGGTGAGATTGTTGTCATCTGATAGAGAACAGACTAGTAGTGTCGGAAGGTGGGTGAGATTGTTGTCATCTGATAGAGAACAGACTAGTAGTGTCGGAAGGTGGGTGAGATTGTTGTCATCTGATAGAGAACAGACTAGTAGTGTCGGAAGGTGGGTGAGATTGTTGTCATCTGATAGAGAACAGACTAGTAGTGTCGGAAGGTGGGTGAGATTGTTGTCATCTGATAGAGAACAGACTAGTAGTGTCGGAAGGTGGGTGAGATTGTTGTCATCTGATAGAGAACAGACTAGTAGTGTCGGAAGGTGGGTGAGATTGTTGTCATCTGATAGAGAACAGACTAGTAGTGTCGGAAGGTGGGTGAGATTGTTGTCATCTGATAGAGAACAGACTAGTAGTGTCGGAAGGTGGGTGAGATTGTTGTCATCTGATAGAGAACAGACTAGTAGTGTCGGAAGGTGGGTGAGATTGTTGTCATCTGATAGAGAACAGACTAGTAGTGTCGGAAGGTGGGTGAGATTGTTGTCATCTGATAGAGAACAGACTAGTAGTGTCGGAAGGTGGGTGAGATTGTTGTCATCTGATAGAGAACAGACTAGTAGTGTCGGAAGGTGGGTGAGATTGTTGTCATCTGATAGAGAACAGACTAGTAGTGTCGGAAGGTGGGTGAGATTGTTGTCATCTGATAGAGAACAGACTAGTAGTGTCGGAAGGTGGGTGAGATTGTTGTCATCTGATAGAGAACAGACTAGTAGTGTCGGAAGGTGGGTGAGATTGTTGTCATCTGATAGAGAACAGACTAGTAGTGTCGGAAGGTGGGTGAGATTGTTGTCATCTGATAGAGAACAGACTAGTAGTGTCGGAAGGTGGGTGAGATTGTTGTCATCTGATAGAGAACAGACTAGTAGTGTCGGAAGGTGGGTGGCCATTCCCTTGTAGTTTGGAATTCAGTTCATTCATGAGGGCCATGATGTCCACGGTGAAGGCTAAATAAGCCAATCATTCTTCATCTTGCAGTTGAGGGAAATCCACATATTTTCCTTTCATTTGAAAAAAACTCAGCAATCTCCGACTTCAGGTCCCACACCTTTTAAGCACCTTCCCCAAACTCAGCCATGTCACATTTATGTGGTAGGGGAGATCTGCATGACCCGACTCTGTCTCTTCCAACAATGAGACAAACTGCCTGTGGTTTAAAGAGTTTGCTCTTATGAAGTTCACCCCTTTAGTGACTGTATCCACAACATGGCTCATTTTCAGACCACATTTTCAGAGCCCCTCCTGATGAATAATACAATGCAGGAAAATCATTTTCTGATCTGGGTTCTGCTCAGCTACTTGATCTTGTATCCTTTTCAAACGGCCAACGTTTTTTCCTGTCAAGTTTGGGCACCCATCAGTGGTCACACTGGATAACTTTTCAAAACTCAGTCCCAGCTTTGCCCCACACTTACTAACCTCCTCCAATAAATCTTTCCCTGTGGTTGTGCTCTTCATTGACAGTACTGAAGCAAGCTCTTCTGTAAATTCAAAGTCTGGGGTTATGCCTCGTAAGAATATCAACAACTGTGCCATGTCACGTGCATCACTGCTCTCATCCAGGGCCAAGGAGAAATAGGTGAAATCCTTTACCTTGTCTTTCAACTGTTGTTCCATATTCTCTGTGATGTCCTCAACATCCTGACAGGGAAACATTTTCAAACAGCTCTTTCTTGTCGGGGCAAAGTATTGCTGCAGAGTCAATTAAACATTCTTTAATGAATTCGCCCTCAGCAAATGGCTTGCTATGTTCAGCAATTTTGTGGCCAGTACATAGCTAGCTCTCACATTTCCGTCGTTTGCTGAATGCAGTTTTGTGAAAAGTCCTTGCTGCTTTTACAACTGAGAAAGCAACTCTTTTGATGCACTTGCCCTCTGCTCAGAAGACATATTCCTATATTTCTCTGCATGTTACGTCTGGAAGTGTGGTGACAAGTTGTAGTCCTTCAGGACAGCGATACTCTCTTTGATACCTCAATAAAGAAATGTTTTGATGTCCACTCTCACTGGAACACCCTACATTCATTGTCTACTTTCCTTTTCTTTGAAAAACTCCTTTTTGTGCAATTTCTAGCTAGCTACTATTTGTAACTGTGACGTGTGTGTCAGCCTGTCAGTCACTGTCTGTCCGCGTGCAGTTGTTATTTATACGTGCCTTCAAAATAAATGTCCCACAAGCGGTGGGAGTTAAATCATTACACAAAGGTGAGTGTTCATTGGGCTATTCATTTGAATAACAAATACGTTTTTCAAAACTTTACTATTGAAAATTCTTTACGTGATCCGAGTATGATTCCACCGGCCATATTGAATCAGGTCGCGGGCCGGATACGGACCCCGAGCTGGCCCTTGTCCTGGCCTGATCTAGAGGACTAGTCCTTAGATGAGCGCAAACTCAGAATGAAGTTCTTATTCTCAAAACACCCCCTTTTCCCCACTTGGCCTTGTCATTACCGAAACGGCTAAAGAGATTAAATTAGGAAAGAGTCAGATTAAAATGTTATAATATTTGTATAATTTCATTTGAAATATTTAGATTTTTTGTGATATGTTAAACTCAGGCCTTATCATTAGAAGAGCAATGTTAAAAAATATTTGTTTGTTTATAACGCTTTTGGACTTTGTAAAGTGCAGAGAATTTGGTGAAAAACATTTTAAAAAACAATAATAATAATAATAATAATAATAATGAAATAGATAAATACAGATCCTAATCTCAGTGATTAAAGAGGAAATGTAATTATTATAAAAAAATTGTTTACAGTTTCGTGAGAACGACCTAAATGGAATTTCTGTCATTCTGAGCACCGTGGCTGGACAGCCTAATCAGGTTACGCACCTAATGGATATGGGTCCTGTAAATCTCTAAAATGTCCGGTAAATTTAAAATGCTGCTGGTGAAATGTCCGACGCCACATTTTCCTAATGGAAACCCTGGGCGGTAGTCATTGTGTCATGAAGCCTTAGAGTTATTGGGAACAGGAATGATGGTGGTAATTTTAAAACGTGGGGATTATAGACTGGGACAAGGAGAGGTTGAACATTACAGTGAATATTCCTGCCAGCTGTTCTGGACATGCTTTGAGAATGCGCCCTGGAATTCCATCAGGCCTCTCAGCCTTGCGAGTGTTGACCTGATTAAAGACCTTCCTCATGTCGGGCTCGGAGAGGGAGATCACCCAGTCCTTTGGTGACGCCCCTCACACGATGTTATTGTTGAAGCGTGCATAAAATGCATTTACTTCGTCTGGTAGAGAGGCATCGTTTGGCGGATCACGTCCGTAATGGACTGTAGCCCCTGCCACATGAGGCGGGCATCGGAGCCTGTGTAATATGATTCCACCTTATTCCTATATTGTCCTTTTGCTCGTTTGATGACTCTGAGGAGGTCATAGAGGGACTTGTTCCCGTCCTCAACCGTAGTCTCAGAGATGTCTGCGATAGTTTGGGTTGTCCTTTAGTTTAGCGCCAACCTCTGTGTTAATCCAGGGCTTTTGATTGTGGAAGCAGCAAACCTTCACTGTGGGGACAACGTTGCTGATGCTTTTCCTAATGAAGCCAGTAACGGAGGTGGTCAGCTCATTGATGTTATCGGTGGAGTCAAAAAAACATATTCCAATCAGCGCTAGCAAAGCAGTCCTGTAGCATAATCTCTGATTCTGGTGACCATTCTCAACGGAGCGAGTCACGGGTAGATCTTCTGCTTGTAAACAGGAAGCAGGAGTACGGATCTCATGATCTGATTTGTTAAATGGCGGATGAGGGAGGGCCTTGCATAATTGCGTGTGGGTAAAATAATAGTGGTCTAGGACTTTATTGCCCCTAGTGGCGAAGGAGACATGTTGATGGAAGTTGGGCGTCACTTGTCTTAATGACGCCGGCAACCAGAGCAGCCTGTGGATGTATGTTTATCTGCTTGTTTATAGCCTTGTACAGTTTGTTAAGTGCCAGCCTGTTATTTTTCTCATCCTGAGTTGGAATTTAATCAACAGTCAAGAATACAGCTAAAATGCCCTAGGGAGGTAGAAGGGTCGGCATTTGACCATCAGGTATCCCAAGACGGGTAAACAATGGTACGACACTTCCGCCGTGCTCAAATCAGCACATCAGTTGTTGTTGATGAAGATGCAAACCACCCCCCCTCCTACTCTCGATTTCCCTGACTCCACAGCTATAATGCTAGGTGGCTAGCTTGCAATAACCAACTTCTTAGTTACAGCAAAGACAATCAATCCCATTATGGATCAAGTGCGAGTAGCCTTTTGAGATAGTTGTATAACTTGTCTTTTGGGTTGTCTGGTGGGTTGTCTGTCCTTGCATTTAGTTTAGGCTATGTTCGCTTGCGCTTGTTAGCATTAAGATGGCATTTGCTATGGGAATTCGCTAGTACCTTGTTAACATTTGGAAAGAAATAGCACCCCTTGTATACACTGCTGGTAATACAGTATACCCCGGTATGGTACAGGAACGGAATGAAGGTATGGAAATCTGGATATACCACCCAACCCTAGTTTACACATTGAAAATGCATTGACCTGACCCAATGGGTGGAGAAACAGGAAGGAGTAGTGTATTCCATGGCACTGTGCAAACTGGTTTCCTCCTCAATGCATTGGCTTTAATGAGACACGAGCCAAAGCGCATGACCACAGGACATATTTAAAGATTTAGCACGACTCCATTACAAAGACTGGAGACATGCCAATTTACAGCTTTGCTATCTAGGAGTCCTCTGTAACGCACAGTACAAAAACAGATGCCTGACAAAACACATATTTATTAATAGCTTGAGTACAATATCTTACTAGGACTATAGGATGGCAAAAAAAGGTTTTATGAGGACACGAAGACAGAGAAATGGGGACATCTTCAATTGTTTTACGGCCTATCTGTTGAATTTATTTGAACACTGGAATTGACTAGTAGTAGGCTGTAGACTACATTTAATCCATGTACTGTCGTAGTCTGTTGTACTGATTTTCTTGCACTTGTCTTGTGAATGAACCAAACTTATGGAATGGCCTAGGCCAATACTACCAACATAGTTTTTTTTTCTCCCCAATTTCATGGTATCCAATTGGTAGTTAGTCTTGTCTCATCGCTGCAACTCCCGTACGGACTCGGAAGAGGCGAAGGTCGAGAGCCATGCGTCCTCCGAAACACAACCCAACCAAGCCGCTCTGCTTCTTGACACAATGTCCACTTAACCCGGAAGCCAGCCGCACCAATGTATCGGAGGAAACACCGTACACCTGGCGACCGTGTCAGCCTGCATTGCGCCCGGACGCCCACAGGAGTTGCTAGTGCGCGATGGGACAAGGACATCCCTGCCGGCCAAACCCTGCCCTAACCCGGATGACGCTGGGCCAATTGTGCGCCGCCCCCATGGGTCTCCCGATTGCGGCCAGCTGGGACAGAGCCTGGACTCGAACCCAGAATCTCTAGTGGTACAGCTAGCACTGCAGTGCCTTAGACCACTGCACCACTCGGGAGGCCCTGGTACCAACATTGTCTATTGTCTTTGTGAACCAAACTGCGAGGTTTGTTTAAAAACTGGAGGCTGTGACATCTAGGTCCAATCCCTGACAGTAATATCCAAATGATGTGTAGCCTCAAAATCTCTTGCATGGAAAATATCCACAGCATATCCACTGCTCCTTGCGGACCAAGTTCTGAAGAAAGCTTGGAGACAATCATGTTAGGGGCTCAACTTCTGACATTGACTGCAATACCAAGGTGGCGTGTCTAAGCCTAGGCTAAATTCCACTCGCAATGGGATTCAACTAACGTCTGGTGGTGGTGTTAAGCCAGGATGTCCAGTATGACTGCATGGAGGAGAACACAACGGCTTTCACGTTCCACAGTCCCAGCTCCCAAGAGTCCAATCGAGGCTAAGTCAAGTGTGATGTTCGCACGCCTGCCCCCAGCAACCTTTGCACACACTGTGTGTGTGTCATCCCAGTCCATACACAATGGCTCATGACATACAAATAAGCCTGTCCATGTACGATATCAGTGTGTCCTTAATAATATCAGCCATCTTCATTTTGGTTGAAATGATATTGAGACAACCGGAGTAGTGCGATTTTGAAACAAATACCAATCGGTCGAACCGAACGCATACTCCCTTAAACAACAAGAAAGCGGCAATAGTACTGTTTGTCCATTTTGAGACGCCGTAGCCAGTATACACTTCTTAAAAATAGTCCAAAAATAACTCAAGAAATCTGTCATTAATTTTGACGTTTTTGCCAAAGAGATGTTAATCGCGCAATTTACATCTAACTAAGATGTTTGATGCAGCATTTTTCAATGAAAAACTGTGTATGAAAATGAGTCATCTCTAGTTGAATGACAACAAAGACTTTGTTGAAGAATCCCTACTGTGGACCAATCACCGACCGACGATGGGGCGTAGACTTCGGCTCAACTTCATCTTGCCTCCAGAAAAAATTTAGTGTGCCTGAACAGCCGAACAAACACCTCACAAAATGTTGTCATAATTTATATATATTAGAACACTTCCAAACTGTTTCGGCTGGTAAGCATGCGGACGCCTTAAGGCCTACTGGGTCTGACCATTTTTTAGGTTCTTCCTTCAAATCTATGGGTTAGTAACTATAGAAATGCACTTAATGTAAAACAAATCTCAGCAGAATTATGCTACTAAAGACTACATTTAAAACGAATTAGTTGCATCTAAAATAATCATGTCTTCAACTGCACACTCACAAGGCCATCATTTTCTTGTTTAGACGCAGGCCTTTGAACAAGTCTCTTGGTAATTCCTACCTGCAGCACTGGCTTGTGAAGTGCCTCTTAGTGGATGATCTTTCAATGTTAGTGTCCATTCACATCGCACAAAATAAGTAAATGAATTAGGCCAGCATGCAATTACTGGTTTAAAACTTACAGGGCTATCACTTCACTAGCATATGGAATGAGGTAACTGGACAAATTCTCCCTTAAAAAGCTGCCATATGGACATTAATGCTTCTACTTTCGTGAGTCGTGACGTATTAATTTACGTCCCAGCATCAGGACCGCTTGTGCTGTCCTCAACTGCTATGGCATCAACTGTGTCTTGCTAGTGGCTTCTGTAACCACTCTTTTTTTTTTTTTTACAAACATTGACTTAACAAAATAAATTACTGTGTGCATAACACGATTAACTATAGACTGCCATTTAAGTTATTCAATTACAATTGATGAGGATAATGCATCACGTGCCACTGACTGCATATTTAACGAAACGTTAAAATGTAGCTTCCGAATCGAGATTCTGTGGTTTTAGCAACACTGGTCCAGGGGTACATGCTGCTGTAGCTAGTAGTGCTACACACAATCTCTAGAGTCGTGAGTTTCCAGTCGAGTGACATTCAGTTGACTGGCTGATTTAACAATCAATGACCGGGCAGCAGTAGCTATGTGCATGCCGTTTAGGCTACATATTTGCTAGTGGTATGTGTAGTCATCGTCAATGAACTTGCCTGTCACAGAAAGCGCACAAAATACCTCGCTATCACCGAAAACGACTAAATTGCGCCCACTTACCCACGGATCTGTATCCCAGGACGGCGATTTTTCGGGATTTCGGTTGAGGCATCTTTTAACGACACTACATCAATATCGACATACAGAAGCCTACACAACTGATCAAAAACTGGAACAGATGTCAAATGCTATGTCGAACACGATAAGGAGCAGAAATTACGCGTGGAATTAAAACAATTTAAATGGGGGGAAAGTAGTCAAGCATCTGAATCCTCCGCGTCACTCCCCAAAGCAATACTATCTGAATTATTAATGACTGCCCGCGGTTGGTTGGTTGCGCATTGGCAGAAAGGAGGGTCTCTGTCCTCTTCTTGGGCTGCGGTTGGATAAGGTATATTCACTGTTTTCACAAGCACGAAATTAATTGGCTGTCAAAGATGACGACTGGATAATTTACTATCAATTTCGTTATGACGGCACTCTGACAGCAATTTTGTCATGTAAAAATGATTCATGCTTAATAGAATGAAGGAATGTGAAGAAATGTAACTCGCACATGGTGTACAATGAGTGTCACACAAGTATATACATCTAGAGAGGTTTGCCTGTGTAAAGTTGAACATGTGCAGATACTTCTGTGGGTACACCTTCATATTGGCCAATTATTTGTAGAAATATATGGGTACCATATTTGACATTCATTTGCATTCAAAACGAGGTGAGACGGTCTGACAAAACAGCTCCAATCAGAAAGTCAGCAGCAGACAAGAGTCATTGGGTTCATTAAGGCTTGGGCGCTGGTCTCTGCTGCCATCTTGTGGTGACTTGCAGTGTCTCCACATAACATCAGCAGCATTCTCCTTACCTCTCTAACACAGAATCCTACGCCATGTTACATTTAGAGACTAAAGCCACCGGGGCCTTGTATTGCCCATCGTCACACTATCAAATAACAAATGCATCGACATATAGTAGTTCATGTAGACAGACCTATAACACGATACACCTCTGCCCCTCTCAATGTCAACTCCTGTAGAATAATTATCAAGGTAACTCTCAAGTTCATATATGCTAATAGGCACACTGGAACTGATGAAGTTACCCATTCAAATGTTGCGTACTCAGTATATGGATAGTGTCCACAACTGTCCAGTGTAGATGAAGGGGAGGAGACAGGTAAAAAGGAATTTTAAACCTAGAGACAACTGAGACATGGATTGTGTATGTGTGCCATTTAGAGGGTGAACGGACAAGAGAAAACATTGAAGTGCATTTGAACGGGGTATGGTAGCAGGTGCCAGGTACACCGGTTTGAGTGTGTCACGAACTGCAACGTTGTTGTGTTTTGTCACGCTCAACAGTTTCCTGTGTTTATCAAGCATGGTCCACCACCCAAAGGACATCCAGCCAACTTGACACAACTGTGGGAAGCATTGGAGTCAACATGGGCCAGCATCCCTGTGGAACGCTTTCGACACCTTGTAGAGGCCATGTCCCAATAAATTGAGGCTGTTCTGAGAGAAAAAGGGGTGCAACTCAATATTAGGATGGATTCCTAATGTTTTGTACACTTAGTGTATTTCTGCCATTGAACAAAGGGTATGCTCTTCACTACTACTGGTATCCATGAAATTAATTCAATGCAACTTTATCATGATCATTAAATGTTTTTTTTTTTCAAAAAGTTGTGGCTAAAATTCAAATCAGTCCAACTGCTAACATACAGTATCTCTTGGCATGCCTATCTTAAACAATGTTGGATTGTCCCTTACCCTGAAAGTATTCTATGAGCCAGGAGAAACTGTATTCCATGGCTCAGATTTCTATAAACAGACATTACAAACTTCAGCCAACTTTAGTCACTGTATAAGAAAATCATCTGCACAACACGCAAAAAACACACCTATATCAGTAGATATGTATGTATTTGTAAGTTTGAGTTGTTTTTTTTCCCCATACAAGATAAATAAAAGGCTTACAATACATCTGGTCAACATTATGCAGAGTTCGAGAAAAGAAAACAAATATGACCCCCCCCCCAAAAAATCATGATTGTCACTCAATGTGCTTCACAAAAACTCTCGATGAATAAATAGTCTGTCCAACTTCATAATATTTACAATATTAACAATAATGACCACAATTAATTAAGCTTTGGATCTGCTGACGTGATGAAAAGCTTGAGTGTGGATGGTACCGGACAGCGTTTTTTCCCCTCCTCCTGCCAATACGACGATTCTCATAGTGACCGAAACTATGGCAGCATAAACATTTACGATTTTGTTTTCTTTCATAATGCCGGTTCAACTTTAGCTCTACATGTCAAACAGCTTCATAATATTAACAAACACTGTTAAAAAAAATTATCAATGGAAATTAAAAACAAGGATAAAAAAACAACATATCATCAACATTACGCTTATATCGCATTCCCCACAAAAATGGAAATGACATTGATCATCCGATGAGGATTAAAAAGGCAACAAACAGGATTCACTGGCAAGAGGAGAGCTTTTTTGTTGAAAAAATAAACTTAAAAAAAGACTAGGGTTGGGGGGGGGGGGGTGACATATGGGCAGTAGAATACATCGGTGTGAACTCCTGTTCAGTGATCAGGTGCTGTTCTGAGGGACGGGGGAGGACGAGGGTAAATACTAACACAGTCTAATAGAAAGGAGAGAGGGGTTGGGGAGGTGTCAGGGATGAGACAGAGTAAAGTTAATCAAGTTCAGGGACATTTTATCATAGAATTGGGGTGGGGGGAGGGCAGTGCAAAAGCGTCCGGTCCAAACCACCTTCTTTCCTCCCCTCGGTCTAAATCCGTAGAGGTGCGATGGGATGACCCTGTTCAGCAGTTCAGTTCTATCCTCCAGTAACCAACATTCACTCAAGTTTAAGAGACTCAGTCCAGGTAAGCTGTGAGGGCTGTGGTGCGGGGGTTAGGAGGGGGTATCTTTCAGCCCAGCTAACCAGAATTCAAGTACTCCAGTGCCACCTCATAGCAGAACTTGTATTGATCCTGTGGATGAATGGGAAGAAGAGTACATCATCAATGACAATGACTGGACTAGTCGTGGCTGCATTGACTTTGCCTTTAATGCATTATAATGTCTGAGTTATTCACAATCACAGTGCTATTTACTCCTTATTGTAAACGTCAACAGAAATTTCAATCACTTAATAATTCTGGACTCAAGTTGAATAGACTTTGGCAACCCGACTTGTCCCAGAAGTACACAACTGTAGACTTCGTAGTGAGGACCAGTAAACCACTAAGGGTTAGGGGGCCTGTATTCATAAAGGCTCTCAGAGTAGGCATAGCAGTGCCCCCCCCCCCATCCATGTAATGTTATCCCTTATGATCTAAAAGAGAAAACTGATCCTAGATCAGGACCGGTTCTTACCAGTAAGTCGACCATGTTGGGTTTGTTGTTCCTCAGTGTTTTGACCGCGTGGAACACGTCAACCGAACGCTGATGGCGGAGCATCTCGCACACGATGCTGATTGCACAGAACGTCCCGCTGCGTCCTCCACCATTCCTGAGAGAGAGAGAGCGAGAGAAAGAAACAAAGAAAGGAGAAAGGGATAGATAATAGACCAAGACATAATATTAATGATTATACATATATTCATCTACATATATCACACAATAAAAAAAACTGTCAGAATTGCTAAGCTTTAGCACCCTGAATTAAAATGATCTTAACTTTATTTCTTTGTAATTATACAAGTTAAAAAACGTTACACCTGCAGGCTTGATACTTCCAACTAATTGTAAGCTTCAAGAATGAATAACATTATCAGTGATGTATGGTGGTTGATTCATGACATGTTCTGCCCCTGAGCAAGGCCCTTAACCCACTGTTCCCCGGGCGCCAAAGACGTGGATGTCGATTATGGCAGCCCCCCCACACCTCTCTGACTCATAGCGGTTGGGTTAAATGCGGAAGACACATTTCAGTTGAAGGCATTCAGTTGTACAACTGACTCGGTATCCCCCGTTTCCCTTTCCTTCATAGAGCTTGGCTAAACTTCCTGTGCTTGCTGTTCTTGGTTTTGCCCACTAGATGGCGCCTCACTACTGTCAATCCACCACTGCACAGTATTGGCTACCCACTGACACTAAAGTGTGGAACATAGCCTATTGCTGGAACTCTAAGTAG